>NC_056726.1:1002665491-1002965491 GCF_019279795.1 Protopterus annectens
AAACTGAGAGGAAGCCTGAGGAATGGATAAAAAGTGTTTTGGTACCTATTGTTAAGAATAAGGGTGATGTGCAGAGCTGTAGTAACTACAGAGGGATTAAATTGATCAGTCACAGCATGAAGTTATGGGAAAGAGTAGTGGAAGCTAGGTTAAGAAGGGAGGTGATGAATAGTGATCAGCAGTATGGTTTCATGCCAGGAAAGAGCACTACAGATGTGATGTTTGCTCTGAGAGTGTTGATGGAGAAGTACAGAGAAGGTCAGAAGGAGTTGCATTGTGTCTTTGTGGATTTAGAGAAAGCATATGACAGGGTGCCTAGAGAGGAGTTGTGGTATTGTATGAGGAAGTCGGGAGTGTCAGAGAAGTATGTAAGAGTGGTACAGGATATGTACGAGGGTAGTGTGACAGCGGTGAGGTCTGGGGTGGGAGTGACGGATGCGTTTAAGGTGGAGGTGGAATTACATCAAGGATCAGCTCTGAGCCCTTTCTTATTTGCAATGGTGATGGACAGGTTGACAGATGAGATCAGACAGGAGTCCCCGTGGACTATGATATTTGCAGATGACACTGTGATCTGTAGTGAGAGTAGGGAACAGGAGGAGGAAACCCTGGAGTGGTGAAGATATGCTCTAGAGAGAAGAGGAATGAAGGTCAGCAGGACTAAGACAGAATATATGTGTGTGAATGAGAGGGAGGATAGAGGAATGGTGAGGATGCAGGGAGTAGAGGTGGCGAAGGTGGATGAGTTTAAATACTTGGGATCAACAGTTCAGAGTAATGGTGAGTGTGGAAGAGAGGTGAAGAAGAGAGTACAGGCAGGATGGAGTGGGTGGAGAAGAGTGTCAGGAGTGATTTGTGACAGACGAGTACCAGTAAGAGTGAAAGGGAAGGTCTACAAGAGGGTAGTGAGATCAGCTATGTTATTTGGGTTGGATACGGTGGCATTGACAAAAAGGCAGGAGTCAGAGCTATATGTGGCAGAGTTGAAGATGTTAAGATTTGCACTGGGTGTGACGAGGATGGACAGGATTAGGAATAAGTATTTTAGAGGGTCAGCCCAGGTTAGAAGGTTTGGTGACAAAGCCAGACAGGCAAGATTACGTTGGTTTGGACATTTGTTGAGGAGGGATGCAGAGTATATTGAGAAAAAGATGCTAAGGATGAAGCTGCCAGGTAACAGGAAATGAGGAAGGCCTAAGATGAGATTTATGGATGTGGTGAGAGAGGACATGCAGGTGGTTGATGTGACAGAGCAAGATGCAGAGGACAGGAAGAAATAGAAACAGTTGATCTGCTGTGGCGACCCCTAACGAGAGCAGCTGAAAGAAGAAGTATACGTTTTTACATAGAATGTTGATGTGTGGGGCAGGATATAGTGTTTTTAGGGACAGCCATTAAAGTTTTTACCTCAAAGCTTTACGATCTGATGTTGTCAGTTTTCATTTTATCCTTGACGTATGGGTTCACTTCTGACATCGGAACCAACTCGGCCATTACTACAGCTCGTCCCAGCCAAAAACTCTCTAGCTTCACCTCTACCCACAATCCTTCTGTCCCAGTTACCTCAGATCTTGTTTTGCACTTTTCCAGACATTTGCGTTTTGTCAGAGCTCTCGAGTTTCTATTTTTTGAATAGGTAATATTCTTATTTCTTTGAGTTTCTCTCTGCAGCCTTTCTCTCCATTGTTCCTCTACCCTTTAGCTACTGTTGTCCTCTTTCTCTTGTACACGTGAGTGTATTTCTTTACTACCTTTGTTGAAAGCCTCTTTCCGTACACCTTGGTGTACTTCTTAAGCTATCATTGTTGATAGTTTCCTTTCCTTTCCTCACACACAAAAAAAAATCTCTTTCTGTTCTTCTCAATTTGCCGCCTTTTCCCTTCCATGTGTGAATGTGTGTGAGTGTCTGCCTTCCAGACCATATTCTTCTGATGGGTGTGAAAGCTAAGGCCTCTTCTGGCTTTAAAAAATGCCAGAAGTATGGCCACAATGTTCCTTCCTCAGAGTTACACTTTGGTATATTGCTTGGGTGCTCTACATTTTCAGGAGGACTGCAGTATTTGCCATGGGATCAGTCATAGACCCTCATTGAGAGACATAATAAACTTATCTTGAAGGGTTTGATCCTCTCTGCCTTTGGTGAGGCCATGTCTGTGCAGACGAGTAAGACAGATATTTCTTCCCATTTGTCCTCATCTTCCTTGGAGAAGGGTAGAAAGAGGAGCTTGTCAGTTTTGACGTCTCTGTCAGCACCAAAATTCAAGAAACTGAAATCCTTGGTTCTGAAAGGCTTCTTGGAACTGAAGGTCTCTGGCTGTAAATCCTTGATTCTGACAATTTCCCCAGCACTTACCACAACCACTATCAGAAAACCTTCGACGTCGAAGGCTCCAGTGCAGGACATTTTAACTGATTCTGCTTTGATGGCACCAACTATGTCGGTGCAGACATTTGAAACTGAACCAAGGGAGTTTTTACTTAGGACTATTTACTCCCCCGTCTGTCAACCCTTTTGTAGGTGAGCTACCAGAAGTTTTTCTCCAGAGACCAAAATCTTCCTGCATGTCATTGATCTGTTCCACCGAAAGCCTTTCAGAGCTTGATGTGGGGAGACTCGTGAATAAAATTTTGTGGATGAGAGGACTTACAGGACCCACTTTGTCTCCGACCCTTTGGGTCCAGGAACCAAGCATTCTTTCACCCCATTAACCATGCCTCCTCTGATCTCCTCTGAGGCTTCAGAGTTTAGAGTTCTGTGTCTTCCGGCACCGACCGTACTGGCTCCTGAGATCACCATTTCTTTGGAACTGGTAATTCCTCTGAGCTCTTCTGTGATTTCAGAACAGGAGACCTCCTGAAGCCATAGATGCCCTGTCAGTTATGGGGAGCAGGAGTCAACTCCCAATTTTTTTGTAGCCATCTCTGCCCCTCGGAGCTTTGGCTCGAGTCAGTTCAGCCTCGGCTTCTTTCTCAGGGGTAGTTTCTTTGGAGAGTGGGGTGACCTGGGTTCCAAGGCAGCCTATCTTGGTTCTGGGCTCGCTCCCCTCTTCAGGAGGGGGCAGCCTTTGAGGCTATGGAGAGGGCTCATTTGGCACCTTCCTCCTTGGAACAGATACTACTCTCTGGCTGTGTCATTTGACCTGTCTCTCCACTGGGGCAGTGCGCTCCAAAGTTTCTGGTTTCTCAGATACAGGTTCTGCTATCTTCTGATACCTCCCCAGGTTATCCCCGAGGAGGTCCCTCAAAAAAAGAAATGCAAGAGGAAGCACTTAGATTCCCAACAGGAAACGGTCACTGAAGATACTGATTTTGATGAAGGGGAAGGGTCCCCAAGGTCACCTTCTGAAGATGTCTTATTTGGAGACATCCTAGAAATTTTAAAACAAAGGGGTGACTGGACGTCCCAAAACCCTTCTTCAGAGGAATCCGTTTACCTGCAGGCTTTTTGTATTCACCTGTCTACCTCTTGGGTGATTCTGCCCACTGCTGAACTCATCCAGTTGGTTGCACAGTTGTGTGGAAGGCTCCAGACACCATTGAACCCATCCCTAAGAGACCAGACAAGATTTTATCTGCCGAAGAAGATAAGCAGTTCTGGGCCTTAAGGTTTAGCAGTGGATGCCATGGTCATAGTTGCCGCCATGAAAAAGGAACTCACTGAGGAGAGTTCATCTATCCTTCCACCCAAAAGGGAGTCTTGGGCTATGGATAGATTTGGGAATCAGGTTTATGCATCAACCTTCACCCTAAGGTCTTTTGAATTTGCTGGCACATTTCACAAGACTTCAAAGGGACATGATCAAGGAGTTGTCAGATACTGTGGCAGGAGCTGTGAATGAAGGGCTCCAAGAAAAAGCTGCCTCCCAGCTAACCACCCTGGAGTCTTTGTCTAATTCATCATAAGACTCTGCACATACAGCAGAGAGGACAGTCAGAGCAGCGGGTTCAGGCATAGATATAAGGAGACACACTTGGATGCGCCTGTATGACTTTCCAGAGCCATTTAGGTCTTCCTTCATCAATGCACCCTTTGACAGATCATCTTTATTTGGCCCAAAAGTAAGAGACTTTATGTAGGTGTGAGAAGGATGGTAAGATCCTTTCTGCTGTAAAGATTCACAGGAGCTCTCTGAAGATCATTGTGGCCACTGCCGTCTGGCCCAGGCAGCAGTGGTTCTCCCTTCCCTTGGAAATGGCCAAGGGAAATTACCATAAGGTTTCTCACAGACTGCATCTGCTCGTACAAGTGAGGGGTTGCTTGATACACCCCAACTTGAAACAATTTCAACTGACTCTCTGGATGATAGAATCTTAATTCCTTTTAGACATATATTTTCACTGGAGGTGCAACAAATATGTAAAAAAGGTAAAGAAACCTGCTACTAAGAAGACATATATTAATAAATGGAAAAATGTTTCTAGTTGGTGCCACATAAAAGAACCACGACTCTTTCAAGGCTACTATTTCTGTATTTTTCAATAGTTGTGCAAGGTATTATCCTCTGGTCTTTCTTATTCCACTATCAAGGTTAATCTTATGGCCATTTCAGCATGTCTGTCCATGGATCATCATCGTTCAGTGCACTCTTTTATTAAGCTATACCTGAAAGGGATTTTCCATACCGATCCACTTAGAAAACAGTTGGATTCTTGCAATCTTAGCGCTGTTTTTGAAAAATCTGCACTTGCTCCACTTGAACCAGCACATCAGGCTGATTTGAGGTTCTTAACATGGAAGACTTTTGTGATGGGTAAATTTTGTCTCATTTTTCAAAAAGACAGGGTTACTTTGAGAGCTAATTCATCCTTTATTCTTTCCTGTTTCTGCCCTATAGCCATCCTCTCCCCATCTCAAAATTCTTGAAAAATGTGTTCACCTCCAATTCCTACCTTATCTTCTTGACAATCACCTCTTCACCCCAACACAGCATGGTTTTAGACCCAATTATAGTACCACCAGTGCCCTCCTATCTTTCCTTGATATCAACCACAAACTTGACTGCGGTAACATAGTATCCTCCCTTTTCTTAGACTTATCCAAAGCTTTCGATACTATTTCCCATAGCTAACTGCTTTCTAAACTCTCACACCTCAATCTCTCCCCAGCAGCCATCAACTGGTTTACCAGTTACCTCGCAAACAGACAGCAGGCTGTCAAATGGAATAAATTTACTTCCCCCTACCTAGACACCCTCACAGGTGTCCCTCAAGGCTCTGGGCCCTTTACTTTTCAACATCTTTATAAAAGATTTCCATCTTTGCATCCCTAACAATAAACTCATCCAATATGCCGATGACTCTGATTATCTGTTCTGCTAAATCTCTCCCCACACACCTGCAAGCTATTCAGACAGCCTTCACCAGCACCAAGGCTTGGATGTTCAACAACCACCTAGCCCTTAATGCCTCTAAATCCAAACTTATGATATTCACCCGAACTAAAAACACCAAAATAGACAAAAACACCTTCTCAGTTACAAGCCAAAATATGACACTTATTGTAGTAGCATCCCATACCAAGCTCCGAGGTGTCATTATTGACAGACAACTCAAGTTTGATATTCATCTTATAGGTTCATAGGTTTGTACTAGGCTAATGGCCCTGGAGCCTTTACAAGCTTTGCCCATAGGATTACCCTGGCATTGTGCCACCCGATCTTAGTTTCCATTGCCTCTGACAAGTAGAGCCACTGGAGTGATCCTCCAGGTAAATTTTCTATTTTCCATCCACTCATCAAGATTTCTCTTGAAGAGGGCAAGTGAGGTGCTTTGCTTGATATGTATGGGAAGTCTATTCCAGAAAATGGGCAGTCTCTGGGTTATGAACCTGTCCCTCCAGCATGTTCTGTTGATTGTGGTAATGAGGTTGAGGTCTCTGGAGCGTGTGGTGCAGAGAGATTGGGATTTCTTTAGATGTAGCACTTCTAACAGAGCTGGGTCAGACATGGCTTTGTAAGTCAAGCAGAGATCGCCTCTAAGTAGGCGATATGAGATAGAGAATAGTTGGAGTTTTTTGAGTCTGTCCATATAGAACAAGTGCTTTAAGGCCTAGGATCCTCTTTGTGAGGTACTTTTGTGGCCTCTCCAGTTGTTGCAGGTGTCTAGGGAGGTACATGCCAAATGGGGCATTGTACTCTATGATTGACCTAATGTGGGAAGAGTAGAGGGGGACAATAACCTCTTTCTTCCTGGATGCAAAACCCTTAGTAATGATATGTGCCATATAGAAGGACTTTCTGACCACAGTGGCAATGTGGTGGTCAAAAGAAAGGTTATCAACCTGTGTTCCCAGATGTCTTATAATGTCTTCTGTGTTCAGTGGACTACCATTGATGTGGTAATTCAAGGGAACCAGGTTTATTCCAAGGGGGATGATGACACATTTTTTGGCATTGAGCTTAAGGTCATGGTACTGACACCAGTCATTGGTCTCAGTGAGGCCTTTCTGTAGGATGTCAACATCACCTGGGAAGTTAATAATAGCTCCCAAGTTGCAATCGTCTGCAAACTTTGTCAGCCAGAGTCCCTTCCTGTTGGCCTGGACTTCATTGAAGTAGTTACCAAACAGGAGAGGACCCAGGACAGAACCTTGTGAGACTTCACTCGTGACTGGTCTGCAGTCTGACTTGGAGTCAGCTACTTTCACACTGTGGGTTCTATCTGTGAGCCAGTTTGCAACCCACCTAGTGATATAGGGGATGATGCCTAGCTTAGTGAGTTTTTCTATGATTCCTGAGTGGGGAATGGTATCAAAGGCCTTGACCAGATCAAGGTAGGCTGTATGAACCACCTTGCCTTCATCCACAGCTCTGGTGACTGACTCAAAGAAGTTGACCAAGTTGAGCATGCATGCATGATCTACCCTTCACAAAACCAAACTGCGTGGGATCCAGAGTTTGGAGATTCCCTATATCTTTGTTTATTAGGTCCAAGATGATGCGTTCCATTTCCATATTAGACCTGTCAGGCTAATGGGGCGATAATTCCCAGGGTCTGTAGTCGCTCCTCCTTTGTGGAGAGGGAAGACTGTAGCAGTGCGCCATTTGGTAGGGACAAAGCCTAAAGTGAGGCTGGGATTGAATAGGGCACACAGGTGAGGTGCCAGTTCACTCTGTAGTTCATGGAGAATACAACCAGGGATATTGTCAGGTCCCATAGAAGCTGTATTCTTGGCCTTGAACAGTGCTGCTTTAACCTGTGTAGCAGTAATACTGGGTGCCTGGCAATCTACTGGTATTGTGATTGGTCCTTTGGGAGGGGAGAGAGGGGTAAAGTTGTCAATGAATCTGTCGGCCAGTATATTGGCATTATCTGTTGGCTCGATATAGGAGGTACCATTGTGCTGTAGCTCAGAGCAAATCTGGGTATCGCCATGGAGATTCTTTACATAACTGTAAAAGGTCTTGTGGTTGGCTTTACAATCTGCTGCAATTCTGTTTTCATAGCTAGCTTTAGAGGATTGGATGAGGGATCTCAACTTTTTGTTGAGGCTGATAAGGGAGTTTTTCCAGTCTTGGGACTTTACCTTGTTCTGCATCAATTCTCTCCTTCTGTTGTAGAGTTTGTTTATGGCAGGGGAACACCAGATTGGTTCATAGGTTCATACTAGGCTATCTGCCCTAGGGCATTTATAAGCCTAGCCAGAGTGTGTTTGGCTTTCGCCACACATTTTAAATCAATTTTGCTATGCCCTTTTTCGAGGTTAGTATACTGTGCCTCTGACACAGAAGTGATACCCGGAGTAAACCTATGATCCCCCATCCACTCATCAAGATTCCTCTTGAAGAAAGTCAATGAGGGACTCTGCCTAACCTGGACTGGGATTTTATTCTAGAGTGAAGGGAGCCTCTGGGTTATGAATCTGTCCCTCCGGCATGTCCTTTTTATTTCAGTGCTGAGGTTCAAGTCTCTCGAGTGCATAGCTCAATGGGATTTGGATTTTCTGAGGTGCAGCATGTCCATTAATTCCAGGTTAGACATGGCTTTATACGTCAGGCACAGATCATCTCTGAGCAGGCGGTATGCCACTGAGTAGAGCTGGAGTTTCTTTAACCGGGCAGCATATGGCATCTGTTTGAGCCCTTTGATCCTCTTGGTGAGGTACTTTTGGGGTCTTTCCAGTTGTTGCAGGTGTCTGGTAAGGTACATCCCAAAAGGGGCATTGTACTCAATTATGGGCCTGATGAGGGATGAGTAAAGAGGCACGATGACCTCCCCTGATCTAGATGTGAATCCCTTCATGATTAGGTGGGCTATATAAAATGTTTTTCTAACCACTTTGGCCAAGTGGTTGTCAAATGAGAGATTGCTATCAACTTGGGTCCCCAGGTCCCTAATTACTTCTTCCATACTTAATGGATTACCACCTATGTGGTAATTTGTGGGCACTTTGTTTTTGCCAAAGGGGATGACTATACACTTTTTGGCGTTTTAGCTTGAGGCCATGGCTCTGCCACCAGTTGTCTGTTTCTATGAGGCCCTTTTGGAGGATGGTTGTGTCGGCTGGAGAGTCGATTATAGCGCCCAGTTTGCAGTCATCTGCGAACTTGGTCAGCCACAGTCCTTCCGTGTTGGCCTGTACCTCCGAGAAATATATACCGAACAGGAGAGGTCCCAGGACTGAGCCTTGTGGGATGCCACTTGTAACTGGTTTGGAGTCTGACATGGCTCCAGAAATTCTAACCATGTGGGTTCTGTCCTTGAGCCAGTTTGCAACCCATCTTGTGACATAGGGGTTTATATTTAAGCTGGTGAGCTTATCTATAATGCCCGAGTGGAGTATTGTATCGAAGGCTTTTGCAAGGTCCAGGTAGGCTGTGTGGACCGCCTTCCCCTCGTCAATGGCCTTGGTGACTGTTTCAAAGAAATCAACCAGGTTTAAGAGGCAGGATCTGCCCTTAAGAAAGCCAAACTGGGTAGGATCCAGTGTCTGTAGGTCCCCAATATCTTTTTTATGAGGTCCATGATGATCCTTTCCATAGCTTTGCAGACCAAGCTAGTCAGGCTTATGGGGCAATAGTTTCCAGGATCCATTGAGGCACCACCTTTGTGGAGAGGGACCACTGTTGCTGTACGCCACTCTTTGGGTACATATCCTGTGGTAAGGCTGAGACTGAACAGTAGTTTTATGTTTGGGTTTAGTACTTCTTGGAGTTCATGTAGGACGCAGCCCGGTACACCGTCTGGTCCCATTGATGCTGTGTTTTTTGCTTTGGAGAGGGCAGCTCTTGCCTGAGCATCTGAGATGTCATGGGGGCAGCACTCTGCTGGGATAGATATTTGCCCTTTTGGTGGGGAGGGGGGAGAAGTTTGCGCTGAACCTGTCAGCTAGGATGTTGGCAATGTCTGTGGGTTCGGTGTATTTTTTGTCATTTTGGACTAATTCTGAGCATATCAGGGAATTCCCACCCAGGTTCCTAACATAACTAAAGAAAGCCTTGTGATTATCCTTAGTGTCCTGTGCAATTTTTCTTTCGAGGCTGACCTTAGATGATTTTATGAGTGCCCGTAGTTTTTTTGCTAACACTGATCAGAGATGCCTTCCCTTTTTGGGATTTTGCTCTATCATGTAGTAGCTTCCTCCTTCTATTGTATAGTTTGTTTATGGTTGGGGTCTACCAGTCAGGACGCCTGCCTCTGGAGGATTGGGTCTTGGTTTTATTTGGGATTGCATGATCCATGCATTCCTGAAGGTGTTCATAGAATGCATTTATAAAGGATTCTGTGGTCTGGGCTGTATTTTCCACAGGCCCGGGGGCTTCGAAGGATTCCACCTCAGTTTTGAGGAGTGTGAAATTTGCTTTAGAGAAGTTTTTCACTGTGGTTTTCTGGGCAGGGGGTGGGGTCGGGATGTGAATATCCAGTGAGATTAGTTTATGGTCTGATCTTACCAGTGAGGGATACACTTCTGGTCTGGAGCATAGAGTCCCCATGTTGGTGATGATCAGGTCCAGTATGTTTTCCCCTCTTGTGGGAGTGGTAGCAAGTTGTCCATAGCATTGGAGTTTATAAATTATAGGAAACTTTGAGCTAGGGTGTTGGAGCTAGAGTAATGCTCCTAGTCTATGTTTGGGTAGTTGAAGTCACCCAATATAATGGTGTTTGGAGAGACCTTCATATTTTCCAGTGTTCTCAGGAAGGCTGAGTGGGGTTCCTGGGTTTTGGAGGGTGGTCTGTAGCAAGCTATAAACTGGAAGGCAGTTTTGCCCACTGTTAGTTGCACATGGATAGTCTCTGATGCTTCATGCTGTGCCACCAACCTGGAGGTGTGGGCATCTTTGACGAATATTGATAACTCCCCCTCCTTTTCTGGTTTGGTCCAAGTTTTGGGGCCGAAAAGCATGGTATGAGGTATAACCTGGTAGTGCTGGGGTGCTCTCGGGAGCCTTGAACCAGGTTTCTGTTACTGCACATATATCGATGTTCTCCATGCTAAGGAGAGTTTCAAGTGCATGCATCTTGAGGTTTAGACTTCTGGCATTGAGTAGCATTACTCTTAGTTTCTTATCCCTTGTGATACCTATGGAGGTGGGTTTGTCTTTTGAGCCTTGCCTAAAAAGGCACTATGGGGGTAGCAAGAGCCTTTGCCAATATCCGAAAGCCCAGGGGTGACAGGTGCAAGCCGTCCCTAGTGAAGCATCGTGGCCTGTCGAGCATGTCATCCCAGGCTGACAGGCATTGGATCCCCTTTGAATGACACCAATACTTAAGCCAATTGTTGAAATTGATCATCTTGTCTTCATATTGTGGCATCATTCTTGGTGAGGGTAAGATGCTACTCAAGGACAGGGTCATACCGGCCTGGGCCACATGCTCAGAGAGCTCCTCTATGTCTTTTTATGTAGTCCAGGGAGGTACGTCTCAGGTCATTCACACAAGCATGGACAATGACTGAGTCATATTTGTACTTGCCTTGGAGTGACCTGAGTGCTTGTGTTATGTGGTGGATCCTAGCGCCCGACAGGCAGCTCACCGTGACCTTCTTCTTGTTTAGCCTGGTGAGCGGGACGTCAGTGTGCCTGACGATAGTCACCTATTACAAGTGCATCAGGTGTGTTGTTTAGCCTTAAGGGCTGTGACTGTTCGGCACACTGGCTTTGTGAGCTATGTGTTGCACGTGTTTTGTTTTGGGGTAGCGGTTGCTTGGGTGTCTGCTTTGGAGGTCTCTGCTGCTTAGGCAGATTTTTATTTAGAGCCTCCGAGTATGTTTTTGTGCGTTTATGTGTTTGGTTTGCTGTTGTGGTAGGTCTATGTGAGACTGGAATTGTAGTGAGTGTGGTTTCCTTCTCCTCCTGAAAGGTTTCGCCAGTACTGAGTTGAGAGAGCTTAGCCTCCAGTTTGGCTATATGGTTGCATCTCTCACATGTGTTGGAATTTGTTGGGAGGAGGAGAGGGTTGTCTGTGTACATGAGGCAGTTGTAACATTGCCTCAAGATTCCCAGATTCACCAGCTGTACTGGAGAGGAGATTGACAACTGACCTTTGGACATGCTAGAATAGTATTGGGAATTCCTTTATAATTGAAAAAAAGGGCCAGTGGGGAACAAGGTACTCAAAGGGAGTTTGTGAGGGTGTAGTGCTTTTAATTTTTTAGTGCTGACTTATATAATTGCTTTAGTGAGCAAGTGCCAGGTAACTTAAATGCAATGTGTTACAAGGTAACTTAAATGCAAAAATGACAAACAGTAACTTTCTTTCAAGTGAAACAAGGAAATAAGTACAGTAAGCAATGCAGATGTCACTAGGGATCCACAGAAGCACTGAAAAGCCGCGTTTTAGGTGGAATTAGCTTTTCAGGGAAATAACAAGCAAACAAGCATGCAAACAAAGCTAGATTCAGCAGGCCTGGATCTAGTCTATGCTACAGCAAACAAGGTGTACCAATTCCAGTAAGAAACAGTTCAGATATGCAGGCACTATAAGCCTTTAACCAGAAATTCCCAGCTCAGAAGGGCAGAGTCCAGCCTCTCCTCCCACAAGAGTGTAGACCACGAACCTTCTTAATGTAAAATAACTGGCTTGAAGACCAAGTGCTTAAACCAGAACTAATACACTTTTAGAATAACAGACACTGAGTTGGGAGGTAAGAGGAGAGGATTGTCAGTGTACATGAAGCAGTTGCTGCATTGCTTCAGGATGCCCAAGCTTGGTAGGTTAATAGGAGAAAGCACAAGTAACTGACCTTTAGACTTGCCTGGAGGGGTGGGCATTATAATAAGTACTGGAGCTAGTTCCTTGTAGAACGTTTAGTGCTGGTAGCACTTTTGTGTGCTACAATAATTGATGTTCTGTAGTCCTGTTTCGCCTTCATTCTTACACATGGGTTCGGAGCTGATCCTCGGCTCCGACTTGGCCTATTTACAAGCTCAAAGTCTTCTAGTTGGCTTGTGGCTAAGTAGGCATCCCATGGCGCACCAGTACAATCCTCAGATCTCGTTTGCTGCGTCGACGAGTTCGGATGTGCTCCTTCTTGGTCGTGGCTAAGTCTAACACATTTTGTTCTATTTTTGGATATTTCTGTTATTTTCACATTTTGATAGCCTTATTTAGCTTTTGTTAGTGCTGTGTTTGTAGTTAGATAGTTAGAATTTGCTAGAGTGCTTCCTGTGTTAAGTTTCTCTGAGAACATTTGGCCGTTGGCCTTAGCATTCTCTTTGATATCCTGTGTGCCAGATTGTTTCTTCACTGGGGTTGTTTATATATATATATATATATATATATATATATATATATATATATATATATATATATATATATATATGTATATATATATATGTATATATATATATATATATATCTTAGTTCTGATACTGTTGATATTAGTGGTTGTAGACACCTTTGTGCATAGTTTAGACTGTGTGCATTTTTCTCAATATTTAGATAAGTTTCTCCCTTATATTGAAATAAATAGCTTTGCTTGTGGAGTTTTCCGCTTGTTGGTATTTGCAGTTATATTGGTATTTGCATCCAGAACAAGGTTTTATTTTGACCTTCATTCTCTTTATTTCAATTATTAGATGTATTTCTTTTCGAGTGCAAGACTCTTGACTTGTCTTCTGTACCTTTCCCTCTAGGCCCGTTTAAGTTAGAGGACCTAGTCCTCGTGGTTGTGTCTTTGTTGGTACTTTAAGGGCTAGGCCCATTTTAGTTAGAGGACCTAGTCCTCCCACTTTCCCTTTCATTTCGTTGTGTGTCTGATTGGTGATCTCCTGTGAGATGTCTAAGGAGGTCAAGGATCATAAGCCATCTGGCTTTAAAAAGTGTGTTAAATGATCACAGAAGATGTCCATAATGGATGGCCACAGTAACTGCATATACTGTCTTGGGGCCATCCACTTACAGGAAACATGCCTATTTTGTCACTCTTTTAGTGCCAGGGTGTTGCAGGAGAGGAAAAATAGGCTCATATTAAAAGGTCTCCTAAAGCCCTCTTTTGAGGAAGATCTAGCTAGCTCTTCCTCCTCTGCTAAGTCTCATGGATCTAAAATGGAGAAATCCAAATCTTCTAAGAGGCCTGCCCCGGCACCAGCTAGTACATCGGAGCCACCACTCAAAATTGCCAAATATGACAAACCTACTGCCTCCTCGGCAACACTGAGTTTGGAGCTGCTCAAGGGTTTTACTACTACTACTGTTGCTACAATGTCGGCACCATGTAGTTCGGAGCCGACCACTGAGAGTAGACATCGGAGCCAGTCTATGGATCCTTTACCGGTCTCCCCTACATTAAGGTCACCCATATTGCAGAGATCCCATTCTCCCACACTGTCTTCCAGACCTTCCAGGAGCTTATCGGAAGAAGATGTGGAGAGAGTAGTGCTGAGATTCCTGAAGTCATCTGCCTTACCTAAAATGTTGTTGGCTCCGACCCAGTCGGTTCTGGAGCCACTTGAGTCCGTTACCCCTTTGGTGATTTCTCCTCCCAGCTGTGCTGGTCTTTCAGAGGCGGAGTGTTTGGTACTGCTGGTAGAGCCCTTGGTTCTAGCTCCCCCTGAAGTTGTTTTGGAGTCAAGATCCGCTCTGACACACTCGGTGCCATCCATGGTGTCTAGGAACCGAAGCTCCCCGGTTGGTCCTGACAGGGATGCCTGGAACCAAATCTCTTTGGTTCTGAGCCTTCCTCATGGCACGTCGACTAGGGTGAGCTTGGACCCTGCATCTGTCTTGGAGCCAATGGCATCCTTAGTCTCCTCAGAGCCGGGGATGTCTTCGGAGCCAGGGAGGTCAGCATTCGAGATGATGAGGAGTGTGTTGTCTCGATCATCATCTCCCCCCAGGGGTACCAACACTCTCCCCCAGGGCACTTACTTCTGTCTCAGCTCCTATTACCTCTCTGGACAGCAGAGACCAACAACCTCAGGAGCCACTAGCTGGTGGCCCCCATTCTTCTGAGATCTCCCTGGAATATCCTTCCAAGGAGCCTCCATGGAAGAGAACATGCAAGAGGGAAGCATGTAGACTCCCAGGACGAGTTTCTTACCTCGGACACCGACCTTGAGGAGTCAGATGGGTCCTCCAAGTCATCCTCTGATGATGTCTCCTTTGTAGACATCCTGGAGATCCTTAAGCAGAGGTGCAGCTGGCCCACTGTCATCACCCATTCTGATGAGGAGTCAGTGTACCTGAAGGCTTTCGGGTCTCAACCTTCAGCCTCTTGGGTGTCTCCAACTTTCGATGAACTGTTGGAGCTTGTTAGTCAGAAGGTGTGGGATACTCTTGATGTTGTGGAGCCAGTCCCCAGGAGACCAAATAAATTTCTATCAGCTCCCAAGGAGAGGGAATTTTTGTCAAAGGGTGTTCCCGTAGATGCCATGGTGGTGGCGGCGGCCACTAAGAAGGAGCTAGTGGAGACTTCTTCTGTCCATCCGCCAAATAAAAAAATTCGAACGATGGAGAGATACGGGAAGTGTATCTTTTTGTCAGTGGCATTTACTCTTAGATCGCTGAACTACCTTACACACTTCACGAAGCTTCAGAGAGATCTCCTTAATGAGTTAGGAGATACTCTGCAAGGTACATCCACTGAGGGAGTCCCTGAGAAGGTGTCTGCCCAGTTGTCCACCTTGAACTCTTTTGTCAACTCGTCCATGATGCTCATCTCTTATACAGCTGATGAAGCAAGCAGAGCAGCGGGTTCAGGAATTTCCCTAAGGCGTCATTCCTGGATGGGCTTGTGTAATTTTGCAGAACCGTTCAAGTCTACCTTTACCAACGCCCCCTTCAACAGTTCTTCATTGTTTGGACCTAAGGTAAAGGACAAACTCACCCGGTGCGAGCAAGAAGGGAAAGCACTCTCTGCCATGGGAGTATGTTGTACTGTCCCCTCTAGACCATGCCCTAAGGGTCAGAGAGGTGGTAAAATGTGGTTCAAGAAGTCCCAGAGGTTTTTCCAGGATGCACAGGGCGACTCCTCCTTTAGAGGCAGAGGAGGAGGAGGAAATGGTAGACATCGCCCTAGAGGCAGGGGAGGACCACAAAACCAGGGAGGCCGTGATTTGTTTTGGGGCCGGCCCTACCAGCGCTCCTGATGTGGGGCCCTACTGTGCTTCTCTGGAGCTGGTCAGGGGTCGCATTTCTTTGTATCCAGAAGCCTGGCTAAGTATCACTCAAGACAGATGGGTACAAAGAATTATCACCAGAGGTTATTCCATACCCTTTTCTCTGCCACCTCATGTTCCCAAGAGGATCCCAGATGTTCCACCCAATCACAGGGATCAGGCAACTGTGGAGGTCAACAAGTTGCTGGCAGAAAGAGTCATCCAAACCATCCCCACAGACCAAACAGGATACGGAACTTACTCCAGATTCATTTTAGTGCCAAAACGTACAGGAGACTGGAGGCCCATATTGGACCTCAGCAAATGAAGTGAATCTGTAAAGAAGGACATGTTTCTGGTGGTGACACTGCAGTCTATACTCCTGTTACTAGGGCAAGACACTTGGATGTGCTCAGTAGATCTCCAAGGCACTTACTACCACATAAAAATGGACAGGGCATCGAGGAGTCATCTACGCTTCTGGCTGGGATCCAGTCACTACCAGTTTCATGCTCTGCTCTTTGGTCTCATCACAGCCCCCAGGGTGTTCACCAAGTATATGGCAGTAGTGACAGCTCACCAGAGACGTCGAGGATTCCAGGTGTTTCTGTATCTGGACGACTGGCTCCTGACCACCCCCACCAGTCATCTACTTCTTCAGACACTACTATTCAACTTTGTGCCCAGTTGGGGATTACTATCAATTGGGGAAAATCTGCCTTATTGCCCTCTCAATTTGTGATTTTTATAGGTGCAGAAATAGACATAGTAGCCATGTTGGCTCATCTTCCATTAGAAAGGGCACAGAATCTGGTTCTTCAAATTCACTGTCTTCTCCCCCTCTGAAAAGTCAAGGCCAAGACTGTTCTGAACTTCTAGGGACCATGTTTTCTATCATACTACTAGTGCCGCTAGCCAGACTACACATGCGGATTCTTCAGTTGCCCCTGTTGTCCCAGTGGTCCTTTCAACAACTACCCTTTACTCATCACATACTGCTGACAGACTCTTGCAAGAAGGACCTCATTTGGTGGACTCAACCCAACCAGTTAACCACGGGCACTCCATTTGTCCCTCGCCAACCCATTGCCACTGTGACCACTTATAGGTAGGGGGGGGCATTATCTAGGCAGGACTGTCCAAGGCACATGGCAAGATCACGAGGCTCACCTGCATATCAGTGTTCTAGAGATGAGGGTGGTGCACCTGGTGTTGCAACCACTTCACGACCTTCTTCCTCTTGGGACGATTGCAATACAATCAGACAACATGTCGGTAGTATGATATATCAACAAACAAGGTGGAACCAGATCATACCCACTCTGTCGAGAGACCATTAGAGTTTGTAAATGGGCAATATCGTCCCAGTGCTTTCTGGTGGTGATCCACATCCCAAGGACAATCAACGTGATAGCCGACAAACTCAGCTGGGTAATTTTGATGCCTCCCGAGTGGTCTCTGAAACAGGAAATAGTGGAGCAGATTTTCCGCAGATGGGGACAGCCTTGCTGCGATCTCTTTGCCAGCCCAATCAATGTCAAATGCAGCAGCTTTTCCTCCCTCATCTCCCCCTCCGGGGGAGTCACCGAGAGATGCACTTGTTCACGAGTGGCCTCTGGGTCTCCTTTATGCTTTCCCTCCCTTTCCTCTCATATCCAAGGTGATTCAGAAAGTGAAACCGCTGGGAAGCAAACTGATCCTCATTGTTCCTTACTGGCCTTGACAGGTTTGGTTCCTCTTTCTTGGGCCACATCTCCTAGACGATCCATGGATTGTGGACCCAGTGCCAGATCTCTTGACGCACATGTCACATTCGCTTCATCCCACCTTACACACCCTCAATTTGACAGCTTGGCTGCTCCAGTTCCATCCCTAGACAGGCTTCACGACTTCTCACCTTCAGTGACTCATATCCTTACATCCTCTCATAAACCCTCCACTAGGAAAATATATTCCAGTAAATGGAGGAGGTTCTCTATCTGGGCTGAGAAAAAGAATGTTGACCCTTATACCGCCTCCATTCTGGAGGTTTTGGAATTTCTGTCTGAACTTTTCCACCAGGGATCTGCAGCTGCCACAATCAGGGTTCAATTGGCAGTGATTTCTAATTTTCATCTAGGCCTACAAGATTCTAATCTGATGTCACATAGGTTGTGTAAAACCTTCCTTAAAGGTGCCACTTTGTTAAAACCCCCATTTTAGGAACTGGTTGCTTCATGGGACTTGAATTTTGTGCTATCCAAATTAACATCTCTACCCTTTGAGCCTTCTCATTCGTTGCCTTTGAAATTTCTGTCTTGGAAAACTTTGTTTCTGGTGGCAACCACATCTGCTAGGCGAGTGTCAGAGTTACAAGCACTGTCTGTCAAACCTCCTTATCTGATATTTCACAAAGACAGAGTATCTCTTCGTACTAATCCATCCTTTGTCCCCAAGGCCTGTTCCCATAGCACTTTGAACCAATCCATAGAACTTCCGGTGTTCTTCCCTAATCATTCCAATGCAGCAGAATACAGGTTTCATCAGTTGGATGTTCATAGACAATTACATTTTTATTTGCACCGGACCAATTATTTTTTCCCTTTCCGAATCCAGATTAGGTCTACCAGTTTCCAAAGTGACCCTCTCAAACTGGATCTCTAGCTGTATAGCTTACATTTACTCTTCTGATGGTAAGCCTTTACTTTTCAAAATTAAAGCTCATTCTACGAGATCTCAGTCTGCTTCTGCAGCCTTTCAAGCTAGGGTCCCAATTGATAATATCTGTGCAGCAGCAACTTGGGTTACCCCTCACACATTTATTACTCATTACAAATTGGATTTAACCTCCAGGGGCAGAGCATCCTTTGGTTCCACGATATTCAGGAGTATTTTTCCTTGAGCCAGCCAAGAATAAGGTGCTGGGGATGCTGTCCCATGTGTAAGAATGAAGGCAAGATAGGACTACTGAACATAAAGAAGTTATGTACTCACCATAACGTTCCATGTTTGTAGTCCATCTCGCTCTTCATTCTTATGAATCCACCCTCCTACCCCCATCCTGGAAGAATCTGGAGACAGAAAAATATTGTTATTATTATTCACTGGAGACTTTTTATTATTGGGTTCTTTCTGTATGGTTTGTTATTATTTCTCTTAGTTAGCAGCAAACAAGATCTGGGGATTGTACTGGTGCATCATGGGATACCTACCTAGCCATGAGCCAACTAGAAGACTTTGAGCTTGTAAATAGGCAGAGTCAGAGCCGAGGATAGTCTCTGAACCCATGTGTAAGAATGAAGGGCGAGATGGGCTATAAACATGGAACGTTATGGTGAGTACATAACTTCTTTTTACAAGAAGTCTGGTAAAGTGCTAAACTAATAATCTAGTAAAAGTGTAGGAGAGGACAGAACTAGCAGATCTAAGGGAAAAATTGAATACCAGACTTTGGCACTACTCAGAAGCTTGCAAACAGTCCTGGATACAGCAAATCTGTATCTGGACTAGACTAGTTACAGGAAAGGCAGAAACAAGAGAAAATGCAGGCTTTTAAACCAGAAAATTGAAAGAGATGGAAAAACTGCCCAAACAGCTAATAAGGTACAATTTCTGGGCCAGAAACCACTCCTCCTGTGGTAGATAGGCTACCTAGTGCTTACCACTCCCACTGATAAGCTAGAAGGCTTCCCTCCAGCACAGAAAGGTGTGGGGGGGGGGGCTCAGAAGCTTACATACAGTCCTGGATACAGCAAATCTGTATCTGGACGACACTAGTTACAGGAAAGGCAGGAAAAGCGCAAATGCTGCTTTTAAACCAGAAAGTTGAAAGACATGGAAAAACTGCCCTAACGGCCAATAAACTACAATTTCTGGGCCCAGAAATAAACCACTCTTCCTGTGTTAAATAGGCTACCTAGTGCTTACCACTCCCACTGACAAGCTAGAAGGCTTCTTTCCAACACAGAAAGGCTTGGGGGGTGAAAAGCTTACAAACGGTCCTGGATACAGCAAATCTGTATCTGGACTAGACTAGTTCAAACTATTATTAAGAAAACCCAGCAAACATGTGGTATGCTTTACCGCCACAATCGCTTTCTTACCTCTTCTATTAAACCTACTCTCTCCACTACTTGTCTTCTCCCCTACCTCATGTATGGTGCTCCCATCCTTACCAATCTTCAAGCCACTCTCAAATCTAAACTGGCATCCTGTTACAACAAAACTGCAAAGTTTGCTACAGGTTCGAATTCTTCCTCTCATCACTGAGACTCTCTACACCCCTTAAACTGGCTAGAGCTCCACAACTATCTTTCTTATATTCAACTTTCTACTGACCATAAACTCATCTTTAAGTCGTCAGATTGTCTTTTTCTCTATTCTACCTTTACCATGCATCTTCCTGTGCGATCCCTCAGGTCTAGCAATCAAAACCTACTTGAAGTATACAAGCCATTATGTACTCCTGGTCAACTCCTTCTGTCTGTCTTCTTCACACAGAAGTGGAATTCACTTCCTCCCCACATTTATACGTCCCAAAACCCCATTACCTCCAAAACCTTACTTCATTCTCATCTCTCTTCCAAATGGGAATTTTCCTGCTCCCACCCTTCCTAAACTCCTCACTGTACCTCACCTCCACCTTTCACCTCCACTTCTACTTCCATCATCCATACCTTATCTGTACCCAACCTAACACTAACTTGACCTATTCTTCCCCCTTCCTCCCTACTCTATATTTTCCTTCTCTCCCTCTCTCTACTCTTCTTCTTCTTCTTTCAGCTTTTTCCTGGTTAGGGGTCGCCACAGCGGATCACCTTGTCCGCACATTGATTGGCAGTGAAGTTTTTACGGTGTCGAGTTGCCAGCCCGGCGCCCAACCTTCCACAGAAGGCACACTCACACGCACACCTAGGGCCAATTTAGAGTGTCCAATCCACCTGCAGCATGTCTTTGGGATGTGGGAGGAAACCGGAGCACCTGGAGGAAACCCACGCGACCACGGGGAGGACATGCAGACTCCGCACAGAAGGCACCCCAGCCGAGGATCGAACCATAGAGCCTCTTGCTGTGAGGCGGCAATGCTAACCACTGCACCACCGTGGCTGCCCCTCCCTCTCTCTACTCTATAAAACATAAATTATTACACAGTTACCTTTATTATTACACAAAATGTTATTATATTACATAAAATTGTATTAACCTACTGATTTGATAGTCATAACACCCTCTATTAATTTTGATCCTATGTTTCATTATATTGTTTGTTAAACTTATACATTTATATTTGTATTTTGGCTGTATGTATTTGTATTTGGCTGTGTATATGTATTCACCTGGAGCTTTTTCTCCCCAGAAATCAATGGAAAAAGGGCTCACCTTGGCCCAATGGACTTTCCCAGTTAACAGACTGCACATAAAATAAATAAAGTGAATAACTAATGAAAATCTTGTATGTAAAATATAGTAAAATAAAATGTAGCTTTACAGAAGTATATACAAAATGCTATCACATATTTCTTAAAAGATAACTAATTTAGCTTCTAAAAGTGTGAAAGAAATGTGAAATGTGTTTCTTTAAGCTATTTGTCCCTTTAGACTGTACAGAGTATTCATGTGCTTGTCACATCATCCTTTTCAAGTGTACTAATACACAGCCACAGAGTAAACATTGAAGCTGGCAGCACGTATATTTGGATTTCTCTTGATAGAGTATTCTTATATTTCCAACTGTTAACAGGTTCCGTAGGTAGTTACTAGGTATGTGATCCAGGACATCGAGGAGCCAAGTCACCTGGAAACTTCATCTTCGCTCTTCCTGTGGGTGTGGCCAAAAGGCTGCAGCAGAAAGAGAGTGAGAGATGGCTGAGGGGGGATGTGTTAGGAGCGGGTCAGAAAATACAGTGCATTCTGTTGGCGGTAACAATGAGAAGCTGTCTGATATACAAACTATTGATGATAACACAAACTCTGGTAAGAGCGATCACCAAAGGCAGACAATACAGATATATCACTTACCTTAATGAATGAAAAATAACTAGCTGATTATGTTGCCTAGATGTGGTGAGAGACGGGATAAATATTTTTACTGCAGTAGTGAAAAATGTGTACAGGAAAGTGTGGTGCCAAGTGAAGGAGCAAGGGCAGAGTGCTGACCGTAAACATGCATAAAGAAGTAGCTGTATTCAGGCAGAGCTATGCGGCAGCAGTGGTGATCAAGAGGAGGGTGAGGATTACAATAAAGAAGAAGATAGAGTGAGGATTACAATAAAGAAGAGTATAAAATACCCAGGTATGCAATGTGGAATAAGTTCATTTATCCAATGGGTTTGAAGGCATCAGAAGTTCATTCATTAAGCAATCTGGGAAACATGCATTTTTATGGCATTATTTTGAGTAATTTGACTTACAAAAAAAGTATATTCCTTTAATATACAGTAAATAAATATCCATAAAATGAGTATTTGTATACTATAGTAACTGTTTCAGTGATATTTAACACTTTTGTGCTGCATTAATTTATTTGGTTGAATTTATCAATGTTTTCAGCATGCACTTGTTAAAGAAACTCCATATGTGTGTTACCATTCTGCTCTTAGGTTGCTTTAACAATATTCTGATATTTCCTAACCTCCTCTGGTACTGCAAAAGAAGTTCTGAATTAGTTTGCCAAAATATTTCTAGTTTTGCAAAGTTTTTCTGTTATGAACATTTTTCAGGGTTAGTAAAGCTTATTTCCAAGGATTCCTGATATTGCCGGAATTCTTACTTCTGTTGTTAAGCATTTGTTGTTGTGCTTGAGCTCAAAGCCAGTTTGTTTTACATTGGAAGGGTTCTTTTGCACTCTTGTGGGAGCAGAGAGCTAAACTGAACCCACCTAAGGTGGGAAATACTGGTCAATAGCTTATTGTGTTTTCATCTGAGTGGCCTGAGAGTTTAATTTTATAAAAGCCTTTCTTCCTGCTCGTATAAAAGTGATTCCCCCAGCTTGCATATAAGCAAACCTCTCCAGTTTTAAATGCTCAATAGGAAACATTCTCCATAGTCTCCAACTGTTCACAACTGCTCAAAGAGCTGCCCGTTTGTGCAGAGGGTGGTACTACTGCAGGTCATCCTATAGTATACTACTAAACACTCTCACTTTGACCTTTAAGTGACTCTCACCTACTCCCTCCCATCTAGAAATTGTGTTACTTTGCCTTACATGGCATGGGGTAGATTCACACTGGCTGAATCTAGACTGTTTGGTATCACTGTGCTCTTAAAACCAGCCATCTTACATTAAGAGGGCATCTCTGCACCCTTGTGGCAGAAGTGTGTTGCTAAGGACCCATCTGAATTGGGGATTGCTGGAGAAAAGCTCAGTCTGGGGCTTTTCCATTGGTATTTGTGTTAAAACTATTTAAATTTGCCTGTATATAAGCCTCGTGTCTGTGAGGACTTGCGCTCAGATTACTGGACCTGCTCAACGTTTGGCAACTTTAGCTAGAGGTTTGGAGTGTGTCTGCACTGAAATCCAAGGCAGCCACTGAAAAATAAACTGAAAAATAAGTATATTTTAAGCCAGCACTGCACTTTAACTGTATTTAATTGAACTGCTACTTCATTTTTCCGGTTTGTGACTAAGTCCAGCTAACCCACTTCCTTCCCAAATACCACATTCAGAAAAATACTGCAACAGTGAATGGGCAGTTTCCCATCATTTCTCCTGCTAGCTTGATTGCTATGGGCAACTTGAGGCAATGTAGAAATTGCCTCACCTATAGTGACAACCACTTACTAGTAAAGCAAACTAACAATCTATGTGAGACATGCAAATACACTGTGGAACTGGAGTAAATTCTCTCACATACAAACAAACTAGACATCAAACAGGTTGTTTGTACACATGCTTCACCTCTCACACAAAATAAGGTCACAACACATAAACCCTCATATGTGGAGGTGCTCATTAAAAGCCTACCAAAAGAACAGAGACCTCCCAAACACACACCACCAACACTCACCACTAAACATAAAAAAATTACTCTTATCAACACACACACCCATGTCTCAACAAATAAGTCTCTAAGGCAAAGCACATGAAATATCTTGGTCATAGGTAACTCCATAGTGAGAGACACAAATGTCCCCCTCACTAAACTGGATAAGGAGAAGGTCAAGATCAGCTGCCTATCAGGTGCCAGGATCCGACAGATCTTGCATGGACTCAAGTCACTCAACAAGTACATTTTGGCTCTGTCATAGTCCATGCTGGTGAGATGTACATCTCTGAACTATACGAAGAGAGACATGACAGAACTCTCTGATTATGTTTCCCAGACAGGTATGCCCCTAGCCCTAAGCAATATCCTATCCTCACCCAAGATGATGCCACAATATAATCAAAAAATGATTGACTTCAACAATTGGCTCAGCTTCTGGTGTCAGTCCAGGAGGATCCAGTATTTGTCAGCCTGGGAGGATATGGTAGAGAGACCTCACTGCTTTGCTAGAGATGGTCGGTACCTGTCCCCCCCCAGGCTTTTGGATAGTAGCAAAGGTTCTTGTCTACCCATAGTGCCTTTTATAGGCAATGTCAAAACAACAAATTTTCCAGCATAATAAAATCTGATCAAGACAAACTCAGGATCATGTTGCTTAATGCTAGGAGTTTAAACATGAAACTGCATTCCCTGGAAGCACTCCTCATCTTGGAGGATGCTGATGTCTATGCAGTTACAGAGACATGGTTCAAGGCCAATGAAAGCATCCCGGCCATGCAAGGCTACAGTGCCTTCCACACGTTCAGACCTCAAAATGAGCATGAAGGAACCTTAGGTGGAGGTGCATCCATCTTCATTAAAACCAAGTACACTTCAAGACTGGTCAAACATTATGATTCTCTTGAACTACTCCATGTCCAATTAACTATTGGGAAATTACCATACCACATCATTGCTAGGTATAGATCTCCGTCTTGAACCAAGATAAGCACACCACCTACCTCATTTTACTGGAATCCCTCATCATACAGCTCAATGTCTTAGTAATAGCAGATTTTAGTTATCTTTCCATAGACTGCGGGACATACACGAGCAAAAACACACTTGCCTAGAGGTTCCTGGACTTTAACACAAATGCTCTGGAACAGATAGTCTGCACCCCCATTACAGGCTGTAATGCTCTGGACATAGTACTCGCCAACATGTGGGGAGGTCACTGTACTTCCACTTGTGTGATGCCATCCCTGGTTAGGTCAGACCACAAATCAGTATTGTTTGAAGTAACTACTAGAATCGATGCCCTCACAGGAACAAAAATTATAAAAAAAAACTTCACCGAAGCTAACTACAGCATACTAAGCAATGATATAAAAAGCTTCATACCACCCACAATTGTAGACACCAATGATCACTATGTAGAAGTGTGCACAAATGCCCTGTACAAATACTTAAGTAACTGCATAAACTCTACTTTACCTGACCAGATCAAAACCAGGTCTTCCCATAAAAAACATGGCCACTGTGGTGGACTTCCAAGTATAAACGAACATAACAAGAGGAAAAAAAACTGTTATCCAAAAGCAAGAAGGATATTACTCTGCAGAGGAAAAGTTCCCTTCTAAGACTATATAGGAAAATCGGAAATCTTGTAAAGTCTTCCAAAGCATATTATGAAATGAAAATTGCATCCCTAGCCAAAAATAATCATAAGGCATTCTTTAACTACATCCAGAGGCTAAAAGGGAATGCCTAGCTATGTGTCAAACTGGTTGTAGATGGGATCACTCATACTACACAGGAAGATATCACCAACCTGCTAGCTGACAGATTCAGTGCAAACTTCACCCCCTATCCCCACCTACCATATCTCAAAGCATGCCTGACACCAGCCCTCTGCCTAGTATCTCTAAAGAATGAGTCATCTATGCTCTCACCAGTGCCAAAACCACAGCCTCAGTGGAACCAGATAATATCCCTGTTTTTTCACTAAACAATCTACAGCAAGACCTTGTGGACCCACTTGGTGTTCTGTTTAATCATAGCTTGAGAACTGGGTATATTCTTGCAGAATGGAGAACAGCAACAGTAATCCCCCTGCACAAAGTGGGGCTCTCAGCTGACCCCAGAAATTACAGACCCATAAGTCTAACTAGCCTCATCTGCAAGGCATTAGAAAGAATTATCATGGACCTTATCAACAAGGATGTAGGTGACCTCCAAATGCTGGACCCAACCCAGTTTCACTTCGTTAAGTGTAGATCATGCTTATTAAATCTGGTAGACTTCTTTGAGAATGCCACTAAAGCCATGAACAAAGGTAAGACAGCGCATATAGCCTGTCTCTTGACCTTGCCAAGGCTTTCAACACAATTCCCCACTCTGGCATCATTGAGAAACTCTCCCAGATGGGGATTAACCCTTACATTACTGGATGGTAGCTAACTGGCTCACAGACACAACACACTGTCAAAATTGGTGACTCCAACTCCAGCAATAGACCTGTCACCTGTGGAGTACCACAGGGGTCTGTAATGGGCCCCTTACTGTTTGGCATCTATCTCTCAGAGTTCCAGGCCAAAGTAGACAGCCCTTGGCTCACCAAGTTCACAGATTATTGCAAACTGGGAGCAAGCACTGAGCCCCCAATATGTCAACATATTACAGGAAAGGCTAACACAAACAAATGTTTGGTGCCAAACCCATGGTCTGAAACTTAGTACAAAAAAAAGCATTATTATTTCCTTTGGCCAAATGAAATTCCCTACAAATTACAATATTGACAGCACCCCCCCCCCTCCCCGAGTTCCAACTCTGTGGTGTGAGACTTGGAAACACAGGTTGATAGCAATCTGAACTTTGACCACTAAGTTTCCACAGTGGTAAGGAAAGCCTTCTATGTAGCACATCTCATAAGCAAGGGCATAGCATCCAGGTCAAAGTATGTTATAACTCTGCTGTACTCGACCCTCATCAGACTGATAATAGAGTACAATGCACCCTTTTGTATGTATCTCAAAAAACACCTGCAGCAGCTGGAGAGACCTCAGAGGCTTCTCATTAAGAAAATACAGGGAATCCAAACCATTACTCACACGGACAAGGTGAAAGCCCTGTCACTTTGCTCTGTATCTTATAGTCTGCTGAGAGGTGACTTATGTCTGGCCTATAGGGCAATCTCCAACCTTGCCCTAATGGAAATGCTGCACATCCACAAGTCAAATGGCACAAGAGTCACTCGCTCTAGAGATCTCAGCCTAGCTTGTGACAGTAACAGATCATGCTGGAGAGACAGATATGTCTCCCAGAGACTGCCACTTCTCTGGATTAGACTCCCTATTCATGTAAAACAGAGCACCTCACTCACCCTATTGAAACACAACCTAGATAATTGGATGGGAGGCTGCAAATTCCCCCTTGGGGTAGCACCCATGCCCTTCATGGACAGGGGTAGCTGGTGTTGATTACAGGCCTGTTCTGTTCATAAATTCATTATGTGAACTATCAAAAAAAGAACAAATGGGGATACTTGGGATTAACACGGCTAGGCTTTTAAAATTCTCTAGAGCCTAGTAATCTCCTATGAACCTATGAACATTGAGAATTTAAGAACATTTGTAGAGATGTACATTCTGTAATTAAGATTTATGTTGAGCAGAATTGGTTTGGCATGGGAACTGAGGGTTTCACTGATGGAAGCAAATAATGTCACAAAGCCTTTATCTTGTATTACGAACTTAAAAGGTGTAAGAGAAATGATCCAGTACAATGTACAGTTTCATATGTGTTAATTTTGTGGTGCAGAAAATCATTTAATTAGTGAATGTTCAAAAAGGAATTTTTTTCAACACGGGCAGGTGAGTTTCATTGCAAATATTGTAACCCTTGCTGTAGATACTGAAACAGAGAGGCACATGCTGTTCGATTCTGAAATCAGAAAGCAAGATGAAGAAAATGCAGTGCAACAGGAGGAGCAGGATACCGACTACAAGGGCAAACAAGAAGATTTACATGATGTCCTTCAAGGATGCATCTGCAGTCCTAACATATGGGTTGTCCTGCCTCAGGCAGCCCTTCGGTCGGCCGGATTCCAAAGTCTGGTTCTGGCCTCAGCTGATGTCGCACTTCATCTGACGTCATAGCTCCTGGGGTATAAAGGCATCAGCCGATGCCATTTTCCTCCGTCTTTCTTGCCACGCGGTGCCCGAAGCAGAAGCTGTTCGCAAGTGCCGGTCGGTCAGATCCAGAGATTTCAGCTACCGAAGACTTCTAAAAAAGCTAAGTACCCCGTTGGGGACTCTTTCTTGCCTCAGCCGATATCAGACAAAGTAAATAATTGTTTAACTTGTGGGAAACAAATACCTCATAAGGATTTCCACTCTTACTGCCTTCCTTGCTTAGGCCCAGACCATGACGTATCAGCTTGTTTAGCCTGTGCTTCCTTCAACCGACGGACACTTAGACGTCGGTCGGAGTTTGCTGAAGAGTTTTTTGGTCCCACTTTTGCATATAAAATGCCATCAGAGACTCCGACTACTCATTTAGCCAAAAAACGCATGGAAAAGGACCGACACTCGCGGCCCGCGGTTTTGGCTGAAACCACGGCTAGGCCTTCCGCGAGTGTCTCGGTTTCGGCTGAAACAGAGTCCTCGGTTCTTCCTTCGGCCGAAAGCATGCCCCCGACAACCGAGGCCTCACAGGCCCCGGCTGAGTCGGCTACAGAAATTCATACCGAAGAAGCAGGCACACACGAATTGTCCGACACCATTCCGTTGGACATCTCTACTCCTGCATGTGGGGCAGCTAGACCTCCTGCTTCTATGTCTATTAAGGCCTTCTCCAGGGCTAAGGCAGCTAAACTTTCCAAGGCCTTACCTACTAAAGCTCCCTCTCACAGGCCTTCCTCCAGTTCTCAGATTCTTAGCCTTGCTTGAGGACCTTATCTCTCTGATCAGGGGATCCCAACCTCACCCAGACAGGGCCTCACAACCTCCTCCTGAAAAAAGGCCTAGGACTGAACCCCCTGAACCTCACTCCTCTGACTATTCCTCGGATGGATCAGAGTTATCAGACCATCAGGAAGGACCATACTCTCCTTATGAGGATTCGGATGCAGAAGACTCCATTCCTTCTGCCTCCCCCCAGAAGAATTTTCATTTGGGGAAACTCTACACTCAATGAGGGAACACTTCCAGTGGCAGGGTCAGGATTTTTCTGATTCAAGGAAAAGGCTAAGGACTTTTTTACACTTACCACAGCATAGGCCTTTAGCCATACCACCTGTACTATCAGTTGTTGATGATGCATACAATGATGCCAGTTCTGCCCCTGATTCTCTTCCCCTGGCCCCTGCCAAACCTGACAGATATTACAGGGTCCCGGATTCTCACTTCCACTTGTATAAGGCCCATGCTGCAGACCCAGAAACCATTTCTCAGGGCCCTAAGGGTGTTGCAGCTGCCTCTGCCAGAAACCCCCTTCCCTCTGAAAGAGAATCAAGAGCATTAGAGAGATGGGGTAAAAAGGTTTATACATCTGCTACTCTTTCTGCTAGGGCTTTAAACTGTCAATTTCACATGATACAGTACCATGAATTTTTGTTAGATCAGCTGAGTAAAAAGCTTTCCTCTCCTGAACCTTTAGACCGTAAGTCACTTCAGGATTTGGTACACAACTCACAGCAGGTCAGTAATCATTTTTTAAAATGTGGCTATGATGCACTGGAGGCTTCCTTTAGATCAGCTGTGACTGGAACAGTTATTTGAAGGCATGCCTGGTTAAAAGAACAATCCTTACCAGACCATGTTAAGTCAAAACTCCTAGATGCCCCTATGGAGAAACAAAGTTTGTTTGGCTCCCCTGCACAGGAGGTTCTCAAGAAAGTGGCAGAAAAAGCAAAATCTGTGCAAACAGTCAAGGATTTCCTGCAGGTCCAACCTCCGAGGTTCAGCAGAAATTGGCCTTCAAAGAATTGGTCCTTTCCAGACACCTCCAGAACACAGAGAGGCAGAAATAGACGCCCAAGAGGCAGAGGTCAATCAAGGGGTGCCTACAGGGGCCGTCAGTGGCAACCTGACAACCAGAGGAGTGCCGCCACAGCTACGACTGCAACCACTTCCACAGGACAGACACAATGACTTGGCTCTGATTCCGCCTACCAGGGCACAACTGGAAGCACCCTTGGGCGGAAAGTTAGCTTTATTTTCAAAAAACTGGCATTGCATTACAGGAGACAAATGGACTTTGCAAACAATAGACAAAGGCTACAGGTTTCATTTCCACACTTTACCAAAAAAGAGAGGAATGCCAAACCTTCCATCAAGCCAGAAGTCAGAAGCTCTAAAACAAATCACCAACTTACTAAGGATGAGAGCAATAGAAAAGGTACCGTCTATGGAACAAGGCCAAGGATTTTACTCCAGACTATTCCTTGTACCAAGAAAAGAAACTCAATGGAGGCCTATTCTCGACTTGTCCGCACTGAACACATATCTCATTGTACCAAAATTCAAGATGCTGACCCTACAGCAACTCCTTCCCATGTTGGGCAAGGAGTCTTGGCTGGTGACTCTAGATCTCAAGGAGGCATACCTGCACGTCCCCATACGACCAGATTGCAGAAGACACCTCAGATTTCTTGCAGGATCAGAGCATTATCAATTCTCAGCATTGCCCTTTGGCTTATCTACTGTGCCCAGAGTATTCACGAAGTGCCTGGCATCAGTAATTGCACATTGCAGGCTTCAGGGAATTCAAATCTACCCATACCTGGACGACTGCCTAATACAAGCGGACAACAAGACAAAAATAATAAAGGATTTGACCTATGTCATACAACTGCTGCAAGCCTTGGGATACACAGTCAACATACAGAAGTCAAGACTAGTGCCATCCCAAAGGATAGCATTTTTGGGTGCAGAACTGGAAACAATAACTCAGATGGCTTTTCTCACAGAAGAAAAACAAAAGCAACTTCCAGTTTACTTCATGGCATTGACAAGACAAACTCAGCTTACTGCAAGGAAAGTCCTGCAGGCCCTGGGTTACATGGCATCCTGCATAATCTTGATCCCACATGCCAGACTGCATATGAGAAAGTTACAATGGTACCTAAGGAATGTATGGTCTCAACACAGACACAGTCTAGAAACCATGATACCAATCATTCCATGCCTGAAACAAGAATTCCTGTGGTGGGCTCAGGCCTGCCAGACCAACAGAGGGTTGCCTTTCCACAAACCACAACCAAGGCAGACCATCACCACGGATGCCTCAGACCTAGGCTGGGGGGCACACATGGAAGACAAGTGTATCCAAGGCCTATGGTCCCAAGACCAGCTGAATCTACACATAAATCTAAAGGAGATGCTGGCAGTGAAGCATGCAATGGAGGCATTCAAAACATTCCTCCAGTAAGGACACCTGCTGATAAGGACGGACAATACCACAGTCATGTGGTACATCAACAAACAGGGAGGCACGCATTCCTACCCTCTATGCCGGTTGGCAATGGATCTGTGGAACCTAGGCCTGAATCTTAACATTCAATTGCAGGCCAGATTCGTACCAGGAAAAGAAAATTCACTAGCAGACAGATTAAGCCGAACTACCACGGATGCTCACGAATGGATGCTGCATCCAGACATCTTCAAAACCATAACAAAGACATGGGGAATGCCAGAGATAGACCTGTTCGCTTCCCCACTCAACCACCAACTGAAGAAATTCTGCTCAAGAGAATACCACCCACAAGCCTGGAGGGTGGACTCCCTTTCTTTCAGCTGGAAGGACCTGACAGTTTATGCCTTTCCACCTCTCCCATTGATGCACAAAGTTCTACTGAAGATCAGGGAGGAACAGCCAAAGGTAATTCTGATTGCTCCAGACTGGCCAAGGCAGCATTGGTACCCGCTACTGAGAAGCATGTCTCGGACAAACTCATGGCCTCTACCTCTATGGCCTTTACTTCTAACACAGAACAACTACAAGACCCTGCATCCAAACTTGAAAACACTGTAGCTAACTGCCTGGAAAATTGCATAAAGCAAAACCAACCTGTTTTATCTCAGAGGGTCAAGGACATTATCCTGGAGGCTCGCAGACCCTCCACAAGGAAAACATACTCAGCCAAAAGGAAGAGATTCCTCATTTGGAGTGCATCAAAGGGAACAGATGTCACACTGGCAAACCTAGCACACATCCTAGAATACTTAGCAGAACTATTTCACAATGGCCTGTCCTATTCTTCCATTAAGATTCATACCTCAGCAATCTCAGCAGAGTACAACATGGATCCTCCTATCTTCTCTCAACCCCTCCTCAGACAATTTCTAAGAGGGATCAAAAATGTAAAACCTCCAAGGAAACCACCTCTGCCTGCATGGGATCTCAACTTTGTGCTGGAAAAATTGACGCTTCCTCCTTTTGAACCAGCAGCATCAGCAGACTTACAGTTCTTATCTTGGAAAACTGCCTTCCTTCTAGCAATCACTTCAGCAAGAAGGATATCCGAGTTACAGGCCTTAATGGCAGTGCAGCCTTTCCTTATCTTTCACCAGGATAGAGTGTCTCTGAGAACTAATCCTACTTTCATGCCAAAGGTGGTATCCAGAGTATCCTTGAACCAAGCTATTCATTTACCTACGTTCTTCCCTAACCCACAGAACAGGGGGGAAAAACTACTGCACACCTTGGACGTACACAGACAACTGCACTACTATCTGGACAGAACTAAGACCAACAGAAAAACTGACCAGCTTCTGGTAGCATATGCAACAGGAGTGCAAGGAAAAGCAATTTCCAAACAGACAGTTTCAAAATGGATAGGAAATTGCATTCGATTCTGTTACTCTTTTCATGGAAAGACAACTCCTGAAAATATCAGGCCTCACTCCACAAGAGCTACAGCCACCACTACAGCTTTCCTATGAGGAGTGGCTACCAAAGACATTTTAGAAGCTGCTACTTGGAGCTCCGTGCATACATTTGCCAAGCATTACAATCTTCCTTTATACTCCAGATCCCGAGCAGGCTTTGCAACTGCAGTTTTACAAGGGATCTTAACTACACCATCATTATCTTAGGGCCTCCTCCCCCAGTTTGGCTATGGTATTCTACCCATATGTTAGGACTGCAGATGCATCCTTGAAGGACATAGTACACTTTTGTACCTACCATAAATGTAGATGTCCGATAGGTATGCATCTGCAGTCAGGATTACCCACCCTCCTTCCCCTCTGTGGTATTCCTAGGGTACTTACCCCTCTCTTAGCTAGCTGGGGGAATCCATTATGGTGTATTTGTTTGTATGTATATATGTATATATACCTTTTGTTTTCTACTGTTTGGAATTTCTACTTTTATCCAAATTTAGCCTTCCTAGAGGGCACCTGGCATCTGGGGCAAGAAACACTGAGGAAAATGGCGTCGGCTGATGCCTTTATACCCCAGGAGCTATGACGTCGGGTGAAGTGCGACATCAGCTGGGGCCAGACCCAGACTTTGGAATCCGGCCGACCGAAGGGCTGCCTGAGGCAGGACAACCCATATGTTAGGACTGCAGATGCATACCTATCGGACATCTACATTTATGGTAGGTACAAAACTGTACTTTCGAGAACTGGAAGGAGCAGGGTTCGAAGAGTCAATAAATAATGAAAAATGGATGAAAGAGTGAGAAGGACAAAGAAATCAAGTTTAATGCAATCAGAGAGCACATATATGAAAGGGATAATCTCTATATGTGAAGGCGTGACAGATAGAAAAATATTTAGAAACACAAACCAATAAAAAGAAGGGAAAATGGTAGTTTATTTTATCAGTAAATGTGAATACTATTAAGAATGCTGATAAAACATTAACAATATTAAAATACTACAGGAATGTACATTTTTACACATTATGTTTTGTATTTTCATGGAGAAAAAGTTATCACCAGAGGCCAAGCAAGGAGTACTACTTTGGCTACTATTAAGGCTAGTCTTGACTGGATGGGTAGACACAACTTTAAACTGGGGTTATCTTGTACAGCCCTACTCGCTTTTGGAGGTGAGCAATGTTAAATACCTGAAAAGGGTGACAGGAACTTTTAAGTGTGCCTGCGTAAAAGCCTTCATCTGTCTCTTAATGGAGGGTCCAGGCCAGTTCTTTTTGGCCCCTCTTCTTTTTAGCTGTGGTTTTATCTATCTTTGCATAAGGCATTCCAGATACTAGGCTTTTATGATGCCAGACTTACTTTTCTAAGCATTTCCAGTTAAACCTGCCAGTCATATGGATTCTAATCATACCTCTCAATCTCTTAGAGCAAGAAATCTGGATAAAGCCATAAATAATGGGGGAGGACAATGGTCCAAAAGTAGGGTCAATTTTTAAATATTGCTCTTACAAACTTAAGAAGTTGAAAGAATAACAGGTTTTGCATTAACAAATTTTCTGAAGGTTGTGAAGTCTGAAACTCAAATGTCTGACTTTAGTCTTCAATAATTTGCCAGAAAACCACAATTTTATGTGAAACAGATGAAAAATATAAGGCAAAAATCAGGACATTCAGCAAAAATGTATACCATTGAGATGATTCCAATGCAGTCTGCAGTTTTGGTTAGTAGACTTCTAGCCCCCTGATTGACTTACCTTGTCATCCAGGTGTATGAGGCTTCTTAATGCTATCCATGAGCCACTGAAAGGAAGCTGTATCTCTGTGTAGTCTAGATGATAACACTGTGCAGTGAAACATTCCATCAGAGTTGCAAAGGTTGCTTCCTCTTTTGCTGGGGGTGGGGGGGGGTGGGTAGGGGTGGTAAGTGGTATCTCATTATCAAGTCTAGTGTTGTCAAGTGTCTGGCCTTCCTAGGTTCTCTATGAACATATTAGTTATGGACAAGGAATAACCATTAAACATTGAAATGCTATTCAGTTTCCTAAAGTGTTTACAAAATCTAATGCCTCCATCGGGTTAGCAATTAGTTGTATTGGCTACTCCATTTTCTATCTGACTCTTCTAGCACTTCAAGTTTGTGCATCAAATGAACTTATTTTACTAATTGTTACTGTGGCTCTGCAGCACAGTAAGGACTCAGTCTCACCTTTAGTCCAAGTGTTGTTTCTGTGTCAGTGTCCCCCCAGGCATTCTTAGTTGAAATTCACTTATTTCCTGCTTTCGTAATCTTGACAAGGATTCCTCTAACTGTACTTTAGGTAGAGATTCTCTGGTCTCTCTAACAGGACTCTTAGCTTGCAAAGCAACCACAGGCTACAACTCATACCATACATTTCAGCCACAGAATCCGGACCGAAATACAAAAGGCAGGGGCGTATCCATATTCATCAAGAATACCCACACCTCCAGGTTAGTGGCATAGAGATCATCCACGTACAACTAACAATGGGCAAAACTGCAATCCAAATTGTAGTTTGCTACAGATCACCCACCATGTCCTAGGACCCTCATTCCACATTTCTGGAAACACTGGGAAACATAAAGGTCCTACCAAACACCCTGATATTGGGTGATTTCAATTACCCAAACATTAACTGGGAGAACTACTCAAGTACTAACTCCCTTGCCCAACATTTCCTAGAATTTATAAACTCTAATGCCCTGGATCAACTGGTCAACACCCCCACCAGAGGTGACAGCATATTGGACCTGGTCATCACCAACATGGGCGACTGGTGTTCCACACCAGAGGTCTACCCCTCACTGGTTAGATCTGACCATAAACTATTCACTCTGCATATCCACATTCTGCCCCCACCCCCAGTCAAAGAAACCACCGTGAAAAACTTTTCAAAAGCAAACTTCACGTTTCAAAACCCCCATGCTAAAGGATAACACTTTCCAAGCTGCAAAATCCTTTACAAATTCATTCTATGGGTACCTACATGAATGCATGGAATGTGCTATCCCAAGCAAAACCTAGACTCACTCCTCCAAGAAAAGGAAACCAGTCTGGTGGACCCCTGCCATAAACAAGCTATACAATAGAAGGAGGAAACTAGTACAGAAAAGAGTAAAATACCAAGAAGGGAAGACATCCCTGATCAGTATCAGCAAGAAACTGCGTTCCCTCATAAAATCATCCAAGGCTAGCTTCTAAAGAAAAATTGCCAAGGACTCCAAAGATAACCACAAGGCATTCTTTAGCTATGTCAAGAATCTAAGTGGCAATTCTCAGATCCGCTCGGAGTTAGTGCAGAATGACACAAAATACACTGAACCGACCAATATCGCCAACATCCTGGCAGGCAGGTTCAGTGCAAACTTCACCCCCCTCACCCCCAAAAGAGCCTATAACCATACCAGAACAGTGAGTCCCTGAAATCACAGACACTCAGGTTAAAACAGCCCTCTCCAAAGCCAGAAAAACAGCATCAATGGGACTGGACAGTGTCCCATGCTGCATCCTACACGAGCTCAAAGATGAACTAACCCCTCACCTAAACACACTGTTTAAACTCAGCCTCTCCACAGGCTACATGCCCATAGAGTGGTGCACAGCAATGGTTATTCTGCTCCACAAAGGTGGAGCCACAACAGACCCCAGGAACTATCGCCCTATAAGCCTGACTAGCTTGGTCTGCAAGGCTATGGAGCGCATCATCATGGATCTCATTAACAGAGACATTGGGAACCTTCAAACACTGGACCCTACCCAGTTCAGCTTTAAGGGCAAATCATGCCTCCTAAACCTGGTGGACTTTTTTGAGACAGTTACCAAGGCTATAGACAAGGGAAAGGTAGTCCACACAGCCTACCTAGACCTCGCAAAGGCCTTCGACTCCATTCCCCATTCAGGTATTATAGACAAGCTCAGCAGCCTGAACATAAACCCCTACGTCACGAGATGGTCTGCCAACTGGCTCACAGACAAAACCCACATGATAAGAGTTGCACGAGCTAGGTCTGACTCTAAACCAGTTACAAGTGGCATTCCCCAGGGATCAATCCTAGGACCCCTCCTGTTCGGCATATACTTCTCAGAGGTACAGGCAAGCACAGGAGGACTATGGCTGAACAATTTTGCAGACTACTGCATACTAGGGGCTATAACTGACTCTCTGGATGACACCGACATCCTCCAAAAGGGTCTCACTGAGACAGATACCTGGTGTCAAAACCATGGCCTCAAGCTAAATACCAAAAAGTGCATAGTCATCCCCTTTGGAAAAAACATAGTACCCACAAACTATCACATAGGTGTCAGCCCCCTAAATACAGAAGACGTAATAAGGGATCTGGGGACCCAAGTAGATAGTAACCTCTCCTTTGACAATCACATTGCCAAAGTGGTTAGAAAATCCTTCTATGTGGCCCACCTAATCATAAAAGGGTTTGCATCCAGACCAAAAGAGGTCATTGTGCCCCTCTACGCATCACTCATCAGACCCATCATAGAGTACAATGCCCCATTTGGGATGTACCTTACAAGACACCTGCAACAGCTGGAAAGACCACAGAAGTACCTCACCAAGAGGATCACTGGCCTCAAATAAATGCACTATGCAGCTCGACTGAAGAAACTCCAGCTGTACTCTGTTCCATACCACCTACTCAGAGGTGATCTCTGCCTTACATCCAAGGCCATGTCTAACCCAGAATTGATGGATATGCTCCACCTAAAGAAAATCATATTCCACTCGGGCCACATGCTCTAGGGATCTAAACCTCACCACAACAATAAATAGGATGTGCTGAAGGGATAGATTCCTGTCCCAGATACTTCCCATGCTCTGGGACAAGATTCCAATCTACATTAGGTAGATCTCCTCGCTAACCCTCTTCAAGAGAAACCTTGACGAGTAAATGGGAAACAAAGTATACCCCGGGGATCACTTTAATGGCTCTGCTGGACAGAGGCACAAGGAACTAATCTAAGGGGGCGGCATAAGCCAACATATTCCGGCTAGGCTTATAAATGCCGTCGGGCAGATAGCCTAGTACCTACCTATGAACCTATAACTTTTCACTTCTTTCATTGGCTTCAGTACATTAATTGGATAAATGTGCTGTATATTTCTTGTTCTCAGTTGTCCAACTGGTAGGTCACTGCATTTATTATTTCAATCAGCACAGATGACTGCTGTCAGTTAGCGAATAATTTCGTCTGCATGGAAACCAGTAGTAATACCTGATCTCCTGGATTAAATTTGTTAAGTTGAGCATTCTTATTGTGAACTTAAAATTGCTTTTCCTAGGATTTCTGCATGTGCTTCATTCCTATGGACGTGATCAGCTTTAGTCTGTCTTGCAAACTGACAGTGTTCAATCACAAGTAAATGGTGTCTTTCCTTAGCAATGTGAAGCAGTCCTCTGGGATGCCTTCTGTATAAAGATATTCCCATCTGAAACAGAAACTTTTCTTAGCATGGACTTGAAGCTCTATACTAATCCAACAGTCTCTGAATGGTCAGCTGGCATCTTTGACAGTTTTACTTTAAATTATTGACATAACCGATGCAAAACCTTTGATATAAAGGAACTACCTATTTAGGAGAACCCAGTCTGGAAAACAACAGTAACAGTTCTCTCGTGACAGCCTTAACATTAGATTTTTATAATGGCATTGCAAATTGACATTTTGTAGCATAGTCCATTACTACTGCTGGTCTGTGACTGCACCCATCCATCCAGTCCCTGTTGTGCTTTTAAACTTGGTGTTTTTTCTACTGCCTGCCCCTACTGTAAGTTTGACTTTGTAAGATCCTCCCAGCCTCTTCTTGTTTGCTCAGTCTACTAACTCGCTCACTTAGTACATTCTGCAATAGTTAGTGAATTAATCCCCTTTTTGCAACTTACTTTTAACATTTATAATATCTAGGGCTAGATTACTAATCACTGGAGAGCCTTGGAACTGATTCTCTGGAATCAGCTAGGGATTAGTGCTTCTATTTTGCTCTTGGTGAGAGAAGGAGATGAGGAACATTATTTCCTAACCTTCCCAGGGACTACCGATCACTGTAAAGCCTGAAAATAGCTTCCTAACAGCCAATTTGAGATTAATACTACTGCTTTGCTCATGGTGAGAGCAGAAGCAGATGAGCATTGATTCCTGCTGGACTCTGGGCAGTGTGTATTGCACTTCACTGAGTGGTCTGGTTGCAGTTTTGAGGAGAACCTCTTCAAGACCTTTGTGCAGCTTGGCTGCAGCTGCTGTAGGTTCTGTCTGGGTTACAACATCTGGGTTAATACTACTATTCAGGAAGCAGCTTTGGATTACTGCTACTCTTTGCTTTTGGTGAGAGGAGGATCTAAGGTTTATTGAGTCCTAGCAGCTGTGTTGAGACCAACACGGTCTCCTCTACCTGACAGATAACCCTCCCAGTAATCAAATCTCTCCCTTCAGCACACATAAGTACCTGCAACCATGGATTTGCAGTTTGTAGCCGTCTCTGTAGCCAGCTTAGTTGAAATGGGCATCCTGAGACAGTGTAGAAATGGTCTCATTTGCTGACAGCCACCTAGTACTTAAACAAACTGAAAGTGTAAGAGAGATATATTTATATAATGTTATCGCAAGCAAAGCTGTCACACAAAGCTACAACAAATAACCATGCAGGTTGTCAGTGTCACACAACATCACACTAAACCATTCATGCACAGATTAGACCAAGCACATAGACCTAGTCTTAAAAGTAACATATGTAAAACACAGAGACCTCCTAAATGTAACTTAAGAAACAAGCAGGCTCAGCAACCTCACAAATGCACAACACAGACAGCACCTACCATGAAACGTACAACTAAGAGTCACACTGAGTGAATTCAAAAGCCCGTAAGGCAAACCTCCACACATTCCAATAGCCTAATTACAGGTGACCCCATAGTAAGACACACTAGTGCACCACTCACTGGGCTGTGCAAGAACAGAGTCTTGGTCAGTTGCCTACCAGAATCTGAGAGTTGCCATATCACACATGCACTCAAGTCCCTGCACCACAGGTAAGTATACAATACAGTTATAGTGTAAGCAGGTGTAAATGACTTGAGACATACCTCCCTGGACTTTATGAAGAGAAACATGATGAATCTCTTAGAATATGTGTGTGAAGAAGGTGTGAACCTAGCCTTGAGCATGATTCTGCCATCACCAAGAATGATGCCTCCATACAAACCAGAGATTATTGACTTCAACAGTTGGCTTAGCTTCTGGTATCATTCTAAGAGGGTACAAAATGTGTCAGGCTGAGAGGATATGGTCGACAGTCCTATGTGCTTTGTCATGAATGGCCTGATGCTATCCCCAAAGGCTTTAATATGTTGAGTAAATCCTTGTCCAGCCACATAGTGTGTTTTAGGCAATGTCAGTCTTATAAGGTTCTAACATAACAAAACAGAATCTGGATAATGTAAAGTCCTTGCTTCTCAGCACTAAAAGCCTTAACAATAAGCTCCATTCTATACAAGCATTCCTTACCCTGAAAAACACTGATGTATGCATCATTACAGAGACCTGTTTCAAGACCAGCAAAAACTTTCTGTCATTGCAGGGATTCAATACCTACAGCACATTTAGGACCACCACATTGGGTGAAGGCACTAAAGGTGACAGTGTCTCTATATTCTTAAAAATAAAAATAAAAGTAAGTCACCTCCAGACTAGTTAGACAGGATAACAACATGGAACGCCTCCATATTCAACTTACTACTAATAAAACCCCTTATCACATTATAGCTAACTATAGGATCTGCCTCTTTGCCCCCCTCAGCCCATACCTCCTACTTAACCAGCATGGAGCTCCTATGAATTAAGCCAAATGCCATTCTCCTAGGAGACCTCAGCTACAGCTTCATTATCGGGAGACTTGTACATCTGCAAAAATCTATGGCCAGAAATTTCTAGAGTTCATCAATGTAAACTCTCTGAACCAGGTAGACCACACTCAAACCAGAGGCGATAAAATCCTGGACTTGGTCCCTACCAGTATGGAGCAGCTTTGTTCCCCACCAGATGTTCTTTGTGTTTCACTGTTGCAGTCTTCACTTTTAGGTTATCTGCTTGCAGTAGCCCTCAGTCGGCCTGATTATCAGTCTTGGGTCCTGCGTCGGTTGCTGTCTTATCTTCTATGACTTCAGGTAGTCAGGGGTATAAAGCATGCAGCTGACACCATTACATCAGCCTTTCTTGCCGTGCGGTGCCCGAAGCAGATGCAGTTTGCAAGTACCAGTCAGCCGACTCCTGAAATTTTTGTTTTTGAGTTTCAGAACCGAAGTCTTCAACTAAAGCTAAGTACCCCGTTGGGGAAACATTTTCTTGCTCTAAACTGTCAGTAAAAGTCAATAGTTGTATTTCTTGTGGAAAGCAAATACCGCATAAAGATTTTCATTCGTACTGTATTCCTAGCCTAGGCCCTGATCACGAAGTACCTCGCTGTTGGTTTTGTGCCTTATTTAAACAATGAACTATTTGTCGTCTGTATATTTACGCTTCTAAATATTTTGGTATTCAGTTCAATTATCCAGATATGGCTTCAGTAAGCCACCCAACTACCGACATTCTGAAAAAAAGCAAAGATAAAGACAGAGACAGGCCGCCTAGGTCCAAAGCTGCCGACGACGCTTCTCCTAAGCTAGTCGCCAGTTCACCAGTAATCAGTGAGGCGCTTTCGCAGCCCCTGATACCTGCTACTTCAGATTTGCAGGCCTCTACTGAGACCCATTCGGAGTCCGGTATGCCGCAAGATGCTTCAACTGTGGAACCTGCAGATGTCTCTACCTTGGATGGGTTCGGAGCCGCTGTGCAGGCACTGGCTTCTGAGTGTGTATTCGGGCCTGCTGACTTGTGTATTAAACCAACACCATCTTCTTCTTTAAGGCCTAAAACTCGATCCATGCCTAGAAAACTGACACCCAGACTGCATGGTCAGGCCTCTATGCCTAAAAGACAAATGATAAGAATGGCTGAATACCTTATTACTGTAATCAGGGGAAGCCAGCCTTCCCCCTCTAAGAGACCTAGGACTGAATTTGCTTATGATTCTTCTGATCAGGATTCTGAAATTTTTGTTTCCTCTGATGACCAGGGTTTACCCTTATCTACCTATGCAGATTCTGCTGCAGAGGACTCTATTCCCGCTGCTTCCCCTCCACAGGATTTCTCTTTTGGTGAAACCTTGCATACTCTTAGGGAGCATTTTCGCTGGGAAAGCCAGGATGACTCTGATTCTAAAAAGAGGCTTAGGGATTTCTTACTCCTGCCCCAACACAGGCCTTTAGCTATTCCCCCTGTACTGGACATTGTTGATGATGCCTTTTCGGAGTCTAGCTTGGCCCCTGACTCCTTACCTCCTGCTCCCAGAAAACCAGATAGATATTACAAGGTCCCTGACTCTCACAAGTTCCTCTTTAAAAGTCCTACTGCGGATCCTAAGACCATTTCACAGGGTCCCAAGGGCATTAAGGCTACTACTGCCAAAAATCCTACCCCCTCTGATAGAGATTCCAGTGCGCTGGATAGATGGGGTAAGAAGGTATACACTTCTGCAACCTTGGCCATTAGGGCCTTAAACTGCCAGTTTCATATGTTAAAGTATCAGCAGCATATTATTGGATTGTTTAAACAGAAAATGATGTTGATTCCTGACTGTGCTGAAAAATAAGGATTTACAGGATTTAATGCATTCTGCTGAACAAGTTGTAAAACATACTTTTCAATGTGGTTTTGATTCATTAGAGGCATCTTGCGGGGCGGCTGTTATTGGGTCTGTACTTAGAAGGCATGCTTGGCTTAAGGACCAATCTTTGCCAGATCATGTTAAAGCTAAATTGCTGGATGCTCCCTTAAACCAGGACTGCCTGTTTGGCAACAAAGCAGAAGAAGTACTTAAAAAGATGGAGGTAAAAGCTAAATCTATGCAAACCATTAAAGATTTCCTGCAAGTACAGCTTCCAAGATTTAGTAGGCATTGGCCCTCTAAGAATTGGTCCTTTCCTGCCTCTACCAGGCCTTCTCAGTCCAAACGCAGAACCAGCAGAACACTCAGGCTTCAGTCCCAAGGTACGCACAGGACTAAGCAGTGGGGAGACTTCCATTTCCAAAGCAGGGAGTAGTAAGACTCCCCATATGGTAAACTGTCTCAATGACTTAACTTTAAAACTTCCAAGCCCTTCTCAACTGACTGCCCCTTTAGAGGGAAAGATTTCTCTGCAGGCAAAAAACTGGGAACTCATTACCCAGGACAAATGGGTTTTTACATATAGTTTCCCAAGGATACAGATGTTCTTCATCTCACATTGCTGCAGTCCTTACACTTGGGTAGTCCGCTGTCCTCGGTCGGCCCGAATATCAAAGTATTAGGCTGACGTCGGTCATGGTGCTTAAGACTGACATCAGGACGTCAGGGTACAAATGCGCATGACCGACGTCATATCCTCAGTCTTTTTTGCCGCATGGTCCGATGCAGAAGCAGCGTTGCAAGTGCCGTTCGGCGTTCTGAAATTTTTCGAATTCGGAGTTTCAGACCGAGTCAAAGTTGGCTAAGTACCCCGTTGGGGAATATTTTAGTTTTTTCTTGCCTCAGGGGTTTACCGGATGTCAGAAAAAGTGAATAACTGTATTTCTTGTGGGAAACAGATACCGCATAGAGATTATCATACTTTGTGTATTCCTTGTTTGGGGCCTGAGCACGACATTGTTGGGTGTCGCTTTTGTGCTAGGTTCAATAAGCGCACTATTAAGCGAAGGTTAGATTGTGCCAGGTTGGTCTTTGGGAAGCGGTGCAATTATAAGATGCCGTCGGATGCCCCGACGCCCACTTCTTCGAAGAAGCGCAAGGACAAGGCAGCTAAGCCCAGGCTAGAAGAGTCGTCCGTACCGGACGCCGGTGCTGTAGAGGCGTCAGTGGAACCGGTGGTTCCGCCGGAGGCTTCCCTGGAGTCCCAGGGGGAGACTTTGTTATTGCAGGATGTGGCCTCTCAGGAGGCAGGTCAGGCTGAAGGGGCTTCTCAGGTTACTGTACTCCCCTCCCTTCCTAGGGTGGTTAGGCCCTCTCCTTCTGTTTCTAAGGCTTCTCCCAGGGGCAGGCCAGGTTTAGCTTCTGTTGGGGTCACTCCTAGTTCTTCAGGATCTGTGCCCAAGAAGCACATGCTTAAAATGGCAGAAGATTTAATTACTTTGATTAGAGGTTCTTTGCCCCCTCCAGATAAGAGGCCTAGGGTGGAACCAGAGTTGGGGAGTTTTGAGCAGGCTTCAGATGTTTCAGAGTCTTCGGCTGAAGACTTGCAGGAGTACTCTCCTTATTCTGATTCTGATGCAGATGATTCCACTCCTTCTGCTTCTCCTCCAGAGGATTTTTCTTTTTCAGAGACTCTTCATTCCATGAGGGAACATTTTAAGTGGGAAGGTCAGGACTTCTCTGATTCCAGGAAAAGGCTTAGGGAATTTTTGTTTTTACCCCAGCATAGGCCTTTGGCTATACCTCCTGTTCTGGATGTTGTGGAGGATGTGTTTGCGGAGGCTTCACTTAATCCTGATTCTTTGCCTCCTGCTCCTGTTAAACCGGATAGGTATTATAGGGTGCCTGAGGCTCATAAATATCTTTATAAGAGTCCTAGGGCGGACCCAGAAACTGTTAGTCAGGGACCTAAGGGTGTCAAGGCTTCTGTGGTGAAAAATCCGGTTCCTCCAGATAAAGAGGCCAGAGCTTTGGATAGATGGGGAAAGAAAGTCTATACTTCTTCCACCTTAGCTATGAGGGCTTTGAATTGCCAGTTTCACATGTTGAAATATCAAAACTATATTCTTTCTCAACTGAAATCTAAGGTTGATGCTCTGGCGGAAGGCATTGAGTGTAAGGAACTACAAGATTTGGTACATGTCTTATAACAGGTGGGTAAGCATTCTTTACAATGTGGTTTTGATGCTGTACAGGCCTCGTCTAGGGTGGCTGCCACTGGGTCAGTTCTTCGCAGGCACGCCTGGCTGAGGGATCAGAATTTGTCTGAACATGTTAAGACTAGGATTTTGGATGCTCCTTTACAGTCTGATGTGTTTGGTTCACCTGTGGAGTCAGTCTTGAAGAAAATGGAAGACAAGGCTAAGTCTATGCAGACTGTTAAAGATTTTTTGCAAGTCCAGCCTCCGAAGTTTAGTAGGAATTGGCCTGCTAAGGGGTGGACGTACCCTTCTTATGATTCACAGTCTAGGGGTAGATCTAGACATGGTAGGGGCAGAGCTCAGAGCTCCTTCAGACCTAGAACAGGGAGTTCTCCTGCACAATCTTCAGGTGAGGGCAGGGGCCAGTCCTTTCGTAAACAGGCCCAATGACCTACCTTTTCAGCTGCCAGATCCTTCTTGCCTGGCAGCACCTTTGGGAGGAAGGTTGGCACTTTTCAAGGAAAATTGGTATTTGATTACCCAAGACAGATGGGTATTGGATATCATACACCAAGGTTACAGGTTTTATTTCCATACCTTGCCTCCTTTCAAAGGCATGCCGGACGTTCCTCCTCAGCAAAGACTAGAGGCTCACAAACAAATTTCTCTGCTGCTCCAAATAGGGGCCATACAACCGGTCCCTCTGCCAGAAGTGGGCCTAGGATTTTATTCTCGCCTGTTTCTAGTACCAAAGAAGGGGAACACGTGGAGACCAATTTTGGATTTATCTATCCTCAACACTTATCTGGACATTCCCAAGTTCAAAATGTTGACGTTACAACAGCTTTTACCTCTGCTGGGCAAAGATCACTGGATGGTGACTCTGGATCTCAGGGAGGCTTACCTTCATGTTCCTATCAGGCTAAGTTGCAGGAAGTATCTGCGTTTTCGGGCTGGGACTTCTCATTATCAGTTCTCCGCATTGCCCTTTGGCTTATCTACTGCGCCCAGAGTGTTCACGAAGGTTCTGGCTCCAGTGATAGCTTTCTTCAGGCTAAGAGGAATACAGATCTATCCTTATTTGGACGATTGCCTGATTCTGGCTCAAGGAAAGGACGAACTTCTTCATCATTTACACTATGTGATAGCAGTGCTAAGATGCCTGGGGTATTCTGTGAACGAAATAAAGTCCAGTCTAGTACCCTCTCAGGACATGTGCTTTCTGGGTGTGAGACTGAATACAGCATCCCGGATGGCCTTTTTGACCCCGGACAAACAAAAGAATCTTTCTCTTTACTTCCATCAATTGTCTCATCAGTCCAGGCTGACTGCAAGGACAGTCCTTCAAGCCTTGGGGTTCATGGCATCTTGTATTCTGGTGCTTCCCAATGCCAAACTGCATATGAGGAAGCTGCAATGGTATCTCAAAAATGTATGGACACAGCACTGCCAAGATATGGACACTGTCATTCAGATAATACCTTGCATTCAAAAGGAATTTTTGTGGTGGGCTCAGGAATGTCACCTAAACAAGGGACTCTCTGTGACCCGGCCAGAGGCGAGTCAGATTCTAATGACAGATGCCTCAGACAAAGCTTGGGGAGCTCATCTAAATGGAAAGTGGATACAAGACACGTGGCCTGCCAGACTTCTACATCTACATATCAACTTGAAGGAGATGTTAGCAGTCCAATTTGCATTAATAGCTTTCAAGGATTTACTTCTTCCAGGGCAGGTGTTGATTCTAACAGACAACACAACTGTCATGTGGTACATCAACAAGCAAGGGGGAACACATTCTTATCCTCTATGCAGACAAGCAATGATTTTGTGGGAGACTGCTCTCAGTTTACAGCTAAATCTTCAGGCAAGGTTTCTGCCCGGAGCACAGAACTCCTTAGCAGATGTGTTGAGCAGACAAATTATGGATCTCCACGAGTGGAAATTGGATCCTCATGTATTCCAGAAATTGACAGTGTCATGGGGAACTCCAGACATAGATCTGTTCGCTTCTCCACTAAACTACCAGCTGCCAAAGTTTTGCACAAAAAGGTTTCATCCCACAGCTTGGAAAGTGGATGCTCTTTCTTTCAATTGGAGCAATCTTCATGTGTATGCCTTTCCACCTCTGCCTCTCCTCCCAAAGGTACTTCTGAAGGTCAGACAGGACAAGCCAAAGATGATTTTAATAGCTCCAGATTGGCCTCGACAGCACTGGTACCCACTACTGAGAAGTCTGGTACGGGAGCCTCCATGGCCTTTGCCTTCGATTCCACACCTGCTGTCTCAGGAGAACAGTCATTTACTCAATGTCAAACTTCACTCTCTTCACCTGACAGCCTGGCATATTCTGTTTTAAACCCTGGAGGGTCTCAGCTTCCACAGCAAGTTTTGAATGTTATTTTGGAAGCCAGAAGGCCTAGTACAAGGAAAGTGTACGCAGATAAATGGAAGAGATTTTTATTTTGGAGTGCAGCAAAGGCATTTGATGTTTCTAAACCTAATTTAAGTGTGGCTCTTCGATATCTTACTGAGTTACTGGACAAAGGTTTGTCCTTCTCTTCTATTAAGGTTCATGCTGCAGCAATTTCTGCTCACTATGACTGTGACCCGCCATTGTTTTCTCATCCTTTGTTTAAGCAATTCCTTAGAGGGGCAAAGAATATAAGACCCCCACGGAGAGCTCCTACTCCGGCTTGGGATCTCAATTTTGTGTTGGAGAAACTCACTCTACAACCTTTTGAGCCTGCAGCTACTGCTGACTTGAAATATTTATCATGGAAGACTGCTTTTTTGTTAGCCATTACCTCTGCGAGAAGGGTTTCTGAATTACAGGCCCTTATGGCAGTTGAGCCTTTCTTAATTTTCCATAAGGATAGGGTGTCTTTGCGTACTAATCCTTCCTTTATGCCTAAAGTGGTTTCTAGTGTGGCTTTAAACCAAGCTATTCATTTGCCTACTTTTTATGCAAACCCCCAAAATAAAGAGGAAAAGATTTTGCACACTTTGGATATACACAGGCAGTTGCGATATTATTTGAACAGAACTAAAGGGTTCAGGCAGTCTCAGCAGTTATTTGTTTCTTTTGCTTTGGGTTCTCAGGGCAAGCCTGTGTCAAAACAAACTATTTCTAAGTGGATTGGATTTTGTATTGCTTTCTGTTATTCCCATCATGGTAAGGAGATTCCAGCTGGGATTAGGCCTCATTCCACTAGGGCTACTGCCACTTCTACAGCTTTTTTAAGGGGGGTGGCAACTAAAGATATTTTGGATGCAGCTACTTGGAGTTCAGTGCATACTTTCTCTAAGCATTATCACCTTCCACTTTACTCTAAATCGAGGACTGGTTTTGCCACTGCAATTTTACAGGGCATTTTGGCAGCTCCTACTGCTTTATAGGTTTGCCATCCTCCCTTATCTCTGCTTTGGGATTCTACCCAAGTGTAAGGACTGCAGCAATGTGAGATGAAGAACATAGTACAGTTTTGTACCTACCATAAATGTAGATGTTCGAAGATCCACATTGCTGCAGTCCAATTTACCCTCCCTCCTTCCCCTCTGTAGTTAGAGGCGGTTGTGTGGTGTGGGTTGTACATTTTGTGAATATTGTATATATTGTACATAGGGTTAGTACAAGGGTGGTTGGTTGTTTTTTGCTGTCTTTTGGTTTTGACCTTTCTGTTTAGGGTCTTCTGACATCTGGGGCAAGAAAAGACTGAGGATATGACGTCGGTCATGCGCATTTGTACCCTGACGTCCTGATGTCAGTCTTAAGCGCCATGACCGACGTCAGCCTAATACTTTGATATTCGGGCCGACCGAGGACAGCGGACTACCCAAGTGTAATGACTGCAGCAATGTGGATCTTCGAACATCTACATTTATGGTAGGTACAAAACTGTACTTTTCCACTTCCACACTTTACTAACCCCTAAAAGTTGGCTAGATCTACCCCTAAATCAGTGGGCAAAGGCTCAAAAGCAAGTTTTCTCTCTTAAGTATAAGGGCTATTCAAACTGTCCCAGAAGAGGAAATGGGCCAAGGTTTCTACTCAAGACTTTTCCTGGTGCCCAGAAAAGACAACTCCTGGCGTCCTATCCTGGATCTCTCTATCCTAAACACATTTTTGGTGATCTCAAAATTCAAGATGCTAACTCTTCACCAGTTGCTTCCTATGCTAGGCAAGGATGCCTGGTTGGCAACACTGGATTTAAAGGAAGCCTACCTGCATATCCCAATCAGGGAATTTTGCAGAAGATACGTACACTTCAAAGCAGGCTTCATGCACTATCAGTTCTCTGCACTGCCCTTTGGCTTATTTACTGCGCCCAGGGTATTCACAAAGTGTCTAGCTCCAGTCATTGCATTTTGCAGGCAAAGAAGTATTCAAATATGCCCATACCTGGACGATTGTCTAATTCAGGCAGAAAGCCATGACATACTATTGAAGCATCTGGTATTTGTACAAAAAGTGCTAACTTCTCTGGGGTGCACCGTAAATGAAAAGAAATCACATCTGGTACCCTGCCAACAAATGATATTCCTGGGAGCAAGCTTGAACATAACTTCCCAGATGGCTTTCCTCACTCCAGAGAAACAAGTTCATTTGACAGCTTACTTCAAACTAATGGCCACAAAGAACCTGCAATCTGCAAGATAAATACTGCAAGCCTTGTGGTTCATGGCCTCCTGCATTCTCCTAATTCCATATGCAAGACTGCATATGAGGAAACTACAATGGTATCTAAAAGGCCTATGGTGTCAACATTCTCAGGATCTAGAAGCAATGATTCCTATCATAACTTGTCTACAGTTAGAGTTCCTTTGGTGGGCAGAGGCCTGCCACCAAAACAAGGGACTGCCATTCACTCTACCCCCTGCCGCCCAAACCCTAACAACAGATGCATCAGACTATGCATGGGGGGCTCACTTGGTGGGGAAGTGCATTCAGGGCAAATGGAACCCAAGTCAAATGCACCTGCATATCAATCAAAAAGAAATGTTAGCTGTACAAAATGCTCTGACAGCCTTCAAGGACCTCATTCTTCCAGGACAATTAATGGTAAAGACAGACAACACCATGGTTAAGTGGTACATAAACAAGCAGGGGGGGAACCCACTCATACCCTCTCTGCAGACTAGCCATGGCTCTGTGGAACACAGCCTTGAGCTACCAAGTGCACCTACAGGCTCAATTCCTGCCAGGAAAGCTAAATACACTGGCAGACGATCTAAGCAGAAACCTCATGGACCCACATGAGTGGAAACTGGAACCAAAGACATTCAACATGTTGATAAATAAGTGGGGGAGCCCAGAGATAGAGCTGTTTGCCTCTCCCCAGAACTACCAATTGGACAAATTCTGCACAAAGACTCCCCACAAACAAGCTTGGAAAGTGGATGCCCTGTCCTTCACCTGGAAAAATCTATCAGTTTATGCCTTTCCTCCTCTGCCTCTCCTCTCAAAGTTACTACTAAAGATCAAACAGGGCAAACCAAGGATGATACTGATTGCATCAGACTGGCCACGCTAGCAGCATGGCACCTGCCTCAGACCCCCTACCCTGCTGTCTCAGCAGAAGGGCCAGATTCTGCACCCTCAGCTTCAAACCCTGAACCTGGCAGCCTGGCTAATTACCTGATCTCTCCATTACCATCCTTCAGTAAACAAGTGTTGGATGTCATTCTGGAGGCTAGGAGGCCTACTACTAAAAAATCTTATGCTGAAAAATGGAAAAGATCCAGGGGATGGGCACAGCAGCGCCCACTTTACCTCAGATTCTTCAATACTTAACTGAGATGCTTTACAAGGGCCTTTCCTTTTCCTCCATCAAAATTCATGCCTCAGCCATTTCAGCTCTTTACAACACAGAACCACCCCTTTTCTCTCATCCACTGCTCAAGCAGTTCCTCAGAGGGGCCAAAAACTTTAGCCCACCTAGGAGAGCCCCTACCCCAGCCTGGGACCTTAACTTTGTATTGGAAAAACTCACTTTTCCTCCTTTTGAGCCAGCTGCAAATGCAGAGTTGAAATTCCTTTCTTGGAAAACAGCCTTCCTTTTAGCCATCACTTCAGCAAGAATGGTGTCTGAATTACAGGCCCTTATGGCAGTGGAGCCTTTCATCATCTTTCATACGGAGAGGGTGTCCCTCAGGACCAATCCCTCCTTCATGCCCAAGGTAGTATCCAGTGTTGCTCTTAATCAGTCCATTCATTTGCCAACTGTCTTTTCTAATCCACAGAACAAAGGGGAATGGATACTGCACTCCTTAGATGTGCACAGACAACTTAGATTTTACTTGGACAGGACTAAACCTTTCAGGAAGTCTGAACAGCTGCTGGTGGCATTTGCTGCAGGGGCAAAGGGGAAGGCCATTTCAAAGCAAACCATTTCTAAATGGATAGTCCATTGCATTCATTTCTGCTATAAGCACCATGGAAAACCTATCCCACAGGGGATAAGACCACATTCAACCAGGACTACATCTACCTCTACAGCCTTTCTCAGAGGTGTCCCTACCAGGAACATCCTAGAAGCTGCTACCTGAAGTTCTGTACGTACCTTCACCAAGCATTAGCATTTGCCAATTTTCTCTAAATCCAGAGCTGGTTTTGCCACTGCAGTTTTGCAGGGCCTTATAGCTGGTCCTAATGCTATCTAAATTCCTCCTCCCATCCTTAGCTTTGGGAATCTACCTAAATGTGATGACTGCAATAGTGAAACACGAAGAACATAGTACAGTTGTATACACTTACCATAAATGTAGATGTCCAAGTGTATTCACTGTTGCAGTCCTGGTTACCCTCCCTCCAGCCCCCTGACTTCTTTTGGCTATACCTATTCCTTTTTACTATCCTTAAAAGCTTTTTGGTGTATTTGCTTTTTTTCTTGGAGGTATAACCTTGTGTATATATTTAATTGCTTCCCATTAAGGGGGCACCTGACATCTGGGGCAAGAAAAACTGATGTAATGGCATCAGCTGCATGCTTTATACCCCTGACTACCTGACATCATGGAAGATGAGACAGCAACCGACGCAGGACCCAAGACTTTGATAATCAGGCCGACTGAGGGCTACTGCAAGCAGATAACCTAAAAGTGATGACTGCAACAGTGAATACACTCGAACATCTACATTTATGGTAAGTGTACACAACTGTGCTTTGTAACTTCTTCCTTGGTCAAATCTGGCCTCAAATCAGTCATACTCACCTTAAAACTTCAATCAGAAGCAACTTCCATTACCTGTGTATTCATAGATTATGCCAAGGCTAATCTAGTAAAACTGAATGATGACCTGACTACATTCAGAATCTTTTCCATCTTGATGACCTCACTGCTTATTCAGAATCCTGTCATGCCAAATTCTGTGCACATATAAATAGCTGCATAGATGCATCTGTCCCCCCTCAAAAATAAATACACCACCACATCTAAAAATAAACCCTATGGTGGGAAACAGGTTCTATAAAAAAGAAAAAAAAAGTCACTGCTCATAAAAATAAATTTCTCTCAAGATGCCAATAATGCCCTTGCTAAAGTTAACAAGAAACCGTGGACCCTGATAAAATCAACCAAAGCCAGACCCTGACAGACCTTGGGAACTACCTTCCCATTAGACTAATGAGTCTGATATGTAAGGCTATGGAGCGCATCATTATGGAGCTTATAAATAAGGACATAAGGAATATACAAACTCTAGACCCCACACAGTATGGGTTTGTGAAAGGTAGACCATGCCTGCTCAACCTGATAGACTTCTTTGAGTCTGTCACCAGATCTGTGGATGAGGGCAAGGTAGTTTACACAGCCTACCTAGATCTTGCCAAAGCCTTCGACACCATCCCTCACTCAGGAATCATAGATAGACTCACTAAACTAGGTATAAACCCCTATGTAATAAGATGGGTTGCCAACTGGCTCACTGATAGAACCCACACTGTGAAAGTAGTCAGACTCCAAATCTGACTACCGACCAGTTACAAGTGGTATCCCACAGGGATCGGTCCCAGGTCCTCTCCTGTTCTGACATGTACTTCTCTGAAATTTATGCCAACACAAAGGGACTCTGGCTGACCAAGTTTGCAGATGATTGCAAACTGGGAGCCATTACTGATTCTCCAACTGATGTAGACATTCTACAAAAAGGCCTCAGTGACACAAATGACTGGTGCCAGAACCATGGCCTTAAGCTCAATGCCAAAAAGTGCATTGTCATTCCCTTTGGGAAAAATTCAGTCCCCATGAACTACCACATAGGCGGTAGTCCACTAAACACCGAAGGTGTAATAAGAGACCTGGGGACACAGGTTGACAGCAACCTCTCCTTTGATAACCACATTGCCACTGTAGTCAGAATGTCCTACTATGTGGCACATCTCATTACAAAAGGTTTCTCATCCAGGAGGAAAGAGGTCATAATCCCTCTCTACCCGTCCCTCATTAGACCTATTATAGAATACAACGCCCCATTTGGTATGTACCTCACTAGACACCTACAACAACTGGAAAGGCCACAAAATACCTCACTAAGAGGGTCTTAGGCCTTAGACACATGCCCTATATGGACAGTCTCAAAAAATTCCAGCTATACTCTGTATCTTATCACCTACTTATAGGTGACCTCTGCTTGACCTACAAAGCCATGTCTGACCGAGAGCTGCTAGATATGCTACACCTAAAGAAATCCTAATCCCTCTGCACCACATGCTCCAGGGAGCTTAACCTCATTATCACAATAAACAGAGCATGCTGGAGGGACAGGTTCCTAACTGAGAGACTTCCCATTCACGTCAAGCAGAGCACTTCAATGGCCCTCTTTAAGAGAAATCCTGACGAGTGGGTGGACAATAGGAAGTTCACCCCAGGGATCACTTCAGTGGCTTTGCTTGACAGGGGCACTGGGAACTAACTTTGGGTGGCATAATGCCAGGGAATCTTCTTGGGCTAGGCTTATATAGGCTCCAGGGCCGTTAGCCTAGTACACACCTATAAACCTATGAACCCATGTGAGTTAAAATAGCCACTTAGGTGAAGGATGACCACATGTTTGAAATCTCAAAAACAATGCCCAGAACTGCCCATTGCAAATAGCAATGGATACCAAATACAGGGGCCCAAAGAACATGATCAGTCTACTAGCAGACAAATTTAGTAAAAATCTTACCACACTTTCCCCTCCCATATTCCAACATTACATACCTGTATCTGCACCCCTCCCTCAAATCTTTAAGTTCCTATCCAAGGCCAATAGCACTACTTCAGTTTGGCCAAGTAGTATGTCAGGATGCCTTTTGGTAAGCCTGAGACATGACGTCTTAGAGCACCTTGGGTTGGGAGGGTGGCCTAATGGTTAAGTTGTTTGCCTTACAAACACGAGGTGCAGGGTTTGAGTCTCACAAGGGATAAATGGCTAGGCTTAAAATGGCTTGCAAGGGCAGTTAGCCTAGTACTAATCTATTAACCTATGAATCTACACAGGTTTTTCATTATCAGCCTTCAAACAGGCTTCGTGTTAGATGAATGGAAGACAGCAACAGCCTTCGTCTTGCACAAAGGTGGAGTGTCAACAGACTCTGGTAATTACAAACATATAAGCCTGACCATTCTTGTCTATGAAGCTATGGAATGGATCATTATGGAACTGATAATAAATAAGGACATGGGTAATCTGCAAACTTTCAACCCAAGCCAGTTCGGATTCATCAAGGGCAGATCCTGCCTACTTCTTCGAGAAATTTACTGAAGCAAGAGATGAAGGCAAATTAGTACACACCATATATGTAGACCTCACAAAGGCACTCAACACCATCCCACACTCTGGTATCATAAATAAACTCTCCCAGGTAAATGTAAACCCCTTGTATAGTAATAATAATAATAATAATGATGATAATAATAATAATAATAATGATAATGATAATAATAATGATGATAATAATAATGATAATAATAATAATAATGATAATGATAATAATAATGATAATGATAATAATAATAATAATAATAATAATAATAATAATAATAATAATAATGATGATAATGATAATAATGATACATTGACACCAAGTTCCCTTTTCAGAGGCAAAACACTTGCCCAGAATCAGACAGCAGGCAAGTGGAAACTGTGGGAATCAAACCCAGGACTGATGCATAGCATAACATTGTGTTAAGCATCTGCACAAAACTTAGACCAATTAGCAAGTAGCCAATTAGCCAATAGTTGACTGTTAGCCAGTAGTAAGTTGGGCAATGTAACTCATTGTATATTAAACTGGCTCACAAACAGAGCCTAGAAAATTTGGTGTGTGGCACTACCTCCTGCAAAAGACCTAGCACCACTGGTTTACCCTAGGGTTTAGTCCTTGGGCCACTGCTTTTTGGCATTTACTTCTGAGAGGTCAAAGCATATGTTAAGGGTTTATGGCTGACCAAATTTGCAAATGACTGTAAACTTGTGCCATCATAAACTCTCCAAAGGACAACAAAATCTTCCAAGAAGGCCTTTCCGAAGCAAGTAGTTGGTGTCAAAACCATGGACTAAATGCCAATAAATCTATAATCATAGCCTTTAGCTTGACTTCTCTTGTGACGATCATATTGACAACACACCTCTGAAAGTTTGTTCCGTAGTTAGGGATCTGGGAACCTGCATCAGCAATGAGCGGTCCTTTGATCTACTACTGTAAGGAAGTGCTTTTACATAAAACAACTTTATATCTAAAGGTATGGGCTACAGGTCCAGAGATGTAAACTGTCCATTGTATTCTTCTCTTAGCAAGCAATCATTGAATGTAATGCCCCTTTCAATATGTACCTGTCCAAACTCTTGTCACAACTCAAGCAACCACAACACTTTTTTACTAAAAAGTCAAGAGCCTAAATCACAAAAACTAACCAGACTGTCTCAAAGCCTTATCCCTCTTCTTGGTATCATACAGGCTACTAAGTGGCTACCTGTAACTCGCATGTAGAAACTCAACAGTCCCTAGCCCGTCGTACCTGTTAGAGATTCACAAGTTCAATGGTAGTGTAAACACCCACTCAAGGGACCTTGATATTTTTTGCAACATAAGTAGAACATGTTAGATGGATAAGTATGTATCAGAGAGAATACTTGTTCTATGAAACTCTTCCACTATATATATATATATGGATCTATATGAGTTCATCGACAGATCAGAAGATCGACGGCAGAAGATCGACAGCAAGAAGACCGACAGTTCACAAGCACGACACCTCATACACTCCACACCACAACAACAATTAACAAACAAAACAAATCCCCATTCCAAAAACCACACACACAACACAAGCAAACCAAACTCCTAACAAACCAACACTAAACCTTACATACACAACTATCTACAACCCTAACCCAAACCCTAACTCTAAGGTCCGTCACTATTGCACACTCACCTAACCCGCGCCCTAACCCAAAAAATATCACTACTACACACTTACCTAACCCGAGCCCTAACCCTAACTCACTTAACCCACCCCTATCCCCACAGACCGTCAACATTGCACACTTACCTTACTCGCACCCTAACGTCCGTCACTACCGCATACATACACATCCTTTCCCCATGTCTGTGTTCTCAGCGTCTGTGTTTTCATCCGTCGGTCTTCTCGCTGTCGATCTTCTGCCGTCGATCTTCTGATCTGTCGATGAACTCGTATAGATCCATATATATATATATATATATATATATATATATATATATATATATATATAGCAAAGTACATCTGTTACTCTATTCAATTGCAGTTTGGAAGAATGTATAGAAAACCACAAATTCATTCCCAGTTAACACCCACATCCCACATGGATAGAAACAAGTAAATATCCCAACAAATCCTTCTTCTGCCCACCTCCGAGTTATTTGTACTCAGAATATGACTAAAAACTGCCATGGGAATATAGGGCTAAGCTTCTTAATATCTTCACAGATAACCTAGCAAGTCCCTATGAACCTATTACTAGTACAATTTGATGCCCGTTGATATATTTTGCTAGTCTCCTAACAGTAGTCATAGCAGTATGTGTTGAAATGGCACCTCTGTATTAGGCACTGAAATCAGTGTATTCTTAAATCCAAAATGCAGTGCACTCTCTGGAATTCTGGACAAGAAACACAAACAATTCTGTATCCTTAATTATAACTGGCTTCTAAAATCTGACTAGTTCTCTCACCTTAGTTTTGCCCATCCCCAGATGACCTCCTAACATGACTGTGGGCTGACTTCATAACTAGTGTCCTATATGGTTTTGACATTAGCTTTTCATATAGAAATTTCTTCCTGTCTTTGTTTACTGTACATAATGGATCATCTTTCAACTCAAATAGGAGTAAAACGTAATAAGAAGATCCTTCTTGCTGTCCTCCCCTACAGCCTTGGTTATTTTCTCTGTTGTACTTGGCATACTGTCTTTTCACTATGCTTTTTGACATGTATGTGGCTTGCCTGTAATTCCACTAACTCAAAGTTACTTTCTTCACTAGCTTGTCTTGAGATAGACGGACTTATTCCCGCACCCAAAAAAGTGGTACTGCAACTTCTACATCTTTCACTACAAAGGGCAATTCTACACAAAAAAAACAGCTTTTGTTCTACTTCCTCCGATATCTATACCAGCCACTTAACCTCAAAGACATACGGTACAGAGTTTGATTGTCATCTTTGAAAGGGAAAATAGCCGGACTTAAAATGGCCCACAAGGGCATCCCACCTACTACTGCATGCCCATGAACCTATATTACTAGACTGTTTTATCTCAGCCCACTACTAGAATTTCTAACATTTTCACTTTACTGTTGCTTTGATGTTTTAACCATATCTTTAAAATATTTAAGTCATACTTTTGGGTTCTTGCCATTTGTCATAATTAAAGTCCAATTATAAAATGTTATGGCTTTCACTTCAGAGGTTGTCCAAGCCCATGCTAAAAGTATTTTCTTATGTATCTCATAGCCTGTGTAATCACTTCCCTCTGTATACATATACTTTTTACTATATCTCCTATAAACAGAGATGACAGAATTTTTACCCATTTGTCCCAGTTTTCTTGAGTGGCCTCTTATTCAAGAACCAACAGGTAGGATTCCAAGTTATCATGAGTTTCTTTATGGCAGGCATATTCACGGGTGTAGCAATTACATTGCTGTTGTACCAGATTCTGATAAGTCTCGACCTTCGACTCTAGAAGTGTCTTCAGCAATTCCTGCAAGGCTAGAATAACCAAGAAGCATGCCAACAACAGCAACAGGAAAAAAAAGTCTCGTTAGTAAGCACACAAAAACCAGCAGCAAAACCCCTTATGGAAATAGTTTTTCCACAAGGAAATGGAAGCAGCTTCATGGGGAAATATTAACCCAAGTTATGCACTTGGCAACAAAGATATTGTAGTCAGCAAGTCCCTGACTAAACTGCCTACATTTTCCACCACTGTAAGTCAGAAGAGACACCGGAGGCAGCTGACTGTAAAACATGGGATTATTACTCCATAAAGAAGTAGAAAATAGCCTGCTTTGGCTCTATAAACATATTCAGAGAATTTAAAGTATTGTTCATGCTGTTGTCCAAGCAAGTTTTCAATCATTAGAAGTGTCTCCACCAACTTTATATTGAGCCACCTAGGTTTCCCCTAAGCCCTTTTAGCAATGAGGTTATATGCTATAGTACACAGCTGCAGGCCTTAAGCAGGCCTTTGTTGCAGCTCTGCACCAAAGGTAATGTACAAGGGTAAAGCTATGAGAGGCATTAACTGGGCTAATGAAACCACTGATTCCTTGATCTTCAAGCTTACCTTACACTTAACCTCTGATTGATGACTTGACTTTTGAATTCCTAGAGTTTAGCTACAGACTTTTATGCAAGTTAAGTGGCAATCAACTTCATAATACATTCAATTTCCTGGTTAAAAGTATTGCTAGAATGCACACAAACATATCTGTCTATCTATCTGTAAAGTTAAAAGTATCAAGCTAAACAGTAAATCCTTACAAGTCGATGCACACACTTACTGAACACTTATCTTCCTGAACCAGAAGTAACTGAAAAAGAACAACAAAAGTGCTTCTGTTTCTGTTCATTGTATCTCTCTGGGGAAAAAAAAAACAAACTACAAGTACCACCAGTCCAGCTTCATCTAAATAGTAGTATTGTTAAGTAAGAGGTGTTCTTCGGGTAATTTGCAGGTTTGGGTTTGGAGCAGGGATAGTGGCAGTGTTAGGGTCAGCACACAAGGGTAAGGATGGGTGGGAGTGATCCCCACCTTGCATCATCTTGTTTATGAGTGATAACTCTAACCCTATGCCAACTTCAGTCCCAACTCCAACTCTGCATACTACCTTGAGAAAAACCCTTTTCTAACAGTACCACTAATCAAGACACTCAGACACAGGACACTTGGGAGCATGTGCATGCACACACACAGAGACCTACAAGCACAACTCTAAAACTATCCCCTTGATTAGCCCTAATGATAATTCTAACCCAAGACCCACAAATATATACAGTATTAATTGTTTAACTGTGCCTTGCCTTATTACCCCCATATTGTACAGATTACCTAAGGTTCATAAAGATTTAGTGTACCCCCCCATGAGACCTATTGTCTCTGGAAGGGGATGGGTGACAAAACCTATTTTGCTTTATTTGCAGTCTATACTTGGGAGTTATATGAATAAGGTAAAGACTTGTATTAAGGACATGAACGATTTTTTAGTAAAATTTTATGACTGGCATGAACTACATACTGAGACAGAATTATTTTCTAGTGACCTTGGATTTAAACTCCCTTTTTACTGTTATTACAAATGAGTGTGGATTAGAAACAATAAGAAGCTTTCTATGCCATGATACTGAAATGGATGTTAGAAGGATTGGATTGAGAATAGTTGTCAATTATTAGATACAGTACTTAGTAACAATATATTTATTTTTTAACAAGCAACTATACTTCCAAAAGTCGGGTGTGGCAATGGGAACGTCTGTAGCTAACTGCTTCGCCAACCTAGTGCTTAATCAGTGGGAAAAACAAGTCATATATAATGGGTGTTCTTCATGTTTCACTGTTGCAGTCATCACCTGTGGATTATCCCTGCTGTGGTAGCCCTCGGTCAGCCTGAATACCAGAATCAATGTTTTTGTGTGCCGGCTGCCGTCAGGTTGTCAATGCTATAAAGCAAGGCAGACGGTGTCATTACATCAGTCTTTCTTGCCGTGGAGCCAGTAGCAGAAGCAGTTCACACGAGTGACGGTCGGTCACTACCAGAAGTTGATTTTCAGCAGAAAACATCTAAAGCTAAGTACGCCGTTGGGGACCATTTTTTCTTCCTCTAACTGATGTCTGAAAAAGTTAACAATTGTCTTGCCTGTGGAAAGCAGATCCCACACTGAGACTTTCATTCTTACTGCATCACTTGTTTAGGCCCAGACCACGATGTCCTTCATTGCCGATTTTGTGCCCTCTTTAATGCGAGAACCATTCACCATAGTGCTCTTTTTGTAGACAATTATTTTCGTGTTCCGTCTTCGAATTCCGATATGGTGTCCGTCAGCCAACAATCTGTCGACATTCTGAAAAAATGCAGAGATAAAGATAGAGACAGGCCACACAAGGCTAAGCCTTCCGATGATGCTACTGCGAAGAAAGTAGTCAGTTCTCCGGAATTCAATGAGGTGCTTTCGTAGCCCCTGATGCCCGACTCGCTTTCTACGCAGGCCTCTGCCGAGACCCTTTCAGAGTCCAGTATGCCGCAGAAATCCACTTCGTCTTCCGAGCCTTTGGCTGTCTCTGCCTCAGTTGGGTCCGGAGCCATGAACCAGGCACCGGCTTCCGAGGAGGCCTTTTGCACTACCGATTCTAGATAAAAAAACGAAGTCTTCGCATCTGACTACCACTTCTCAGAGACCGACGAATTCTCACAGGCCTAGAAGCCATGCCACTCCTAGGAAATCTGCTTCTAGCCACCATCTTGCTATTGCTCCTCCACCCCAAGCCCAAATGCTTAAAATGGCGGAGGATCTCATCTCCTTTATCCGAGGTACTCAGGCCCCCACTCCAAAAAGGAAAAGGCTTCCTTCTCCTGAAATTGACAGACCAAGAGTCTGAGGAATCTGATTATTCTGCTTTTGAAGGGGAACAACATCCCTTAACTGCTTATGAGGATTCAGATGCAGAGGAATTCATCCCTTTTGCCTCCCCTCCAGAGGACCTCTCTTTGGGGAAACCATTCACTCCCTCAGGGAACATTTTCAGTGGGAATCTCAAGATTTCCCACAGTCAAAGAAATGACTTGGAGAGTTTCTGGACTTGCTACAGCACAGACCCCTGGCCATCCCACCTGTCTTGGAAGTGGTGGATGATGTTTTCCATGAATCCAGCTTGGCCCCTGATGCCCTGCCTCCTGCTCCTACTAAAACTGACAGGTACTACAGAGTACTGGATTCTCACAAATACCTGTACAGGAATCCTGCTGCAGTCCCTGAGATCTTTACACAGGGACCCAAAGGAGCTAAGACTAGTTCTGCCAAGAATCCTCCAGAGCTCTGGACAGATGGGGTAAGAAACTATACACCACTGCAACCTTAGCTATAAGAGCACTCAGTTGTCAGTTCCATATGTTAAAATATCAACAACACACTTTGGAACAATTAAAACAGAGGATGGCTACCTCTCCTGACTGTCAACTCTAAAGAGCTGGCAGAAGTACTACACTCTGCTTGTCAAGTGGCCAAACACTCATTACAATGCGGATATGATGCCCTAGAAGCCTCTATCAGGGCAGCAGTGACAGGATCTGTTATTAGGAGATGTGTATGGCTGAAGGAACAACCTCTCTCTGATCATGCCAAGTCTAAACTTATTGATGCACCCCTAGATAAGGAATGCTTGTTTGAGATAAAAGCAGAAGAGGTGCTTAAAAAGATGGAAGACAAAGCAAAATCTTTGCAAACAGTAAAAGATTTCTTTCAAGTTCAACCTCCTAGATTCAGCAGGAACTTTCCCTCTAAGCACTAGGCTTTCCCTGCACCTAGCACACAGGGCCAAGTTAAGCCCCGGAGGCACAGGCCATTCAGGCCCCTATCCCAGGGCCAGCAAAGAAGCAAATAATGGACCACTTCCGTTTCTAAGGCAGGGAGTTGTAAGCCAAGCTTCTATAGCGAACACTCACAATGATCCCCCCACCCCGTCTGCCATCCTTTCACTCATCAAAGACTAGGAGGAAGGCTTACCCTGTTCAAGGACAATTGGGTCTCTATAACCAAGGACCAATGGGTCTTAAAAATCATTTCTCTGGGATACAGATTCTCCTTCAGCGACTCCCTATTCCAAGAGGGCACCCAGACCTCCCCCCAAACCAGTGGGCAGAGGCATTGAAACAGGTCCAAACTCTAATATCTCAGGGGGCAGTAGAACCTGTCCCTCCAGATCAAACAGGAAAAGGTTTTTACTCCAGACTATTCCTTGTTCCCAGAAAAGAGGTCACTTGGTGCCCCATCCTGAAACTATCCAAACTTAACACTGCCTTGGTGGTCCCCAGATTTAGAATGCTAGCCTTGCAGCAGCTCCTGCCTATGCTCACACAAAATGCCTGGCTTGTGACACTAGACCTAAAAGATGCCTACCTCCACATCCCCATCAGGGAAGCATGCAGAAAATTCCTGCGCTTCAGATTAGGCTATCAACACTTTCAGTTCTCTGCACTGCACTTCAGCTTATTTACTGCTCCCAGAGTATTCACCAAATGCTTGGTCCCGGCTATAGTATTCTGCAGACAGAGAAATATACAGATTTACCATTACCTGGATGACTGCCTCATTCAAGCAGAGTGCAAAGAAGAGCTGCTCCAGGAACTTCTCTTTGTCAAATCACTCCTAACTTTCCTAAGGTTCACCATCAACAAGAAAAAATCAAAGCAAAACACTACCAGAAAAATAGTTTTCCTGGGAGCTGTGCTAGACACAGCTACCCAAATGGCCTTCCTATTCCCAGAAAAGCAGAGCTTCCTACCTGTCTACTTCACCCAGATGGCTTCCAGAAGTCACCTCACTGCAACAAAGTTCCTGCAAGCCCTGGGATACATGGCATCTTGCATCCTTCTCATCCCTGTCACCATGGTTCACATGAGAAAACTGCAGTAGTACTTAAAGAACCTTTGGTGTCAGCACTCTCAGTCCCTAGAGACCACTCTCCCTCTGATCCCTTGTATAAGGGCCGAATTTCTCTGGTGGGCAGAGGCCTGTACCATGAGCAAGGGTCTTCCCTTCATCCTTTGCCCTTCCGGCCAGACCATCACCACTGACACCCCGACACCTCAGGCATTGCTTGGGGCGCTCACCTTGCAGACAGGTGTACCCAAGGCCTTTGGAATGCCCAGCAACTTCACTTGCACATCAACCAGAAAGAAATGATGGCAGTGCAAAAGGCTCTGACTTCCTTCCAACCCCATCTCAGGCCATGGGTCCTCCTATAAAAACAGACAACACCACAGTAATGTGGTACATCAACAAGCAGGGGGCACACAATCTTACCCCCTGTGCAGATTAGCCATGAGTCTCTGGCTTACAGCTACCTCCATGGGGCTACGCCTAGTTACAGACCACCTAAGCAGAAACCTACTGGACCCCCACGAATAGCAGCTCCACAAAGAAATCTTTCTGCAAATCACTCAGGAGTGGGGAACCCCAGAAATGGACCTCTTTGCCTCACACCGCAACCAGAAGCTGCACAAGTTCTGTACCAGGAATTATCACCTCCTAGCATGGAAGCTGGATGCCTTGACCTTCCCCTGGAGCTCCCTCTGTGTGTGTGCATATCCCCTCTGCCCCTTATTCCCAAGATTCTGATCAAAATAAGAGAGGAGAGACCAAATGCCATCCTCATTGCTCCAGTTTGGCCCAGACCCTTATTACGCAGTCTGACCTTACAGCCTCCAAAGCTGCTTCCCCTGATGTCAGACCTCTTGACCCAGGAGAGGAGAAAGGTACTGCACCGAGACCTACAGACTCTCAAACTTTCAGAATGGCTTATACACTAAAAACTAACAGAGTCCCTGTTAAGCAAACAGGTCCTGGACATCATCACAGAGGCCAGAAGGCCCAGCACAAGAAAATCATATGCAGGAAAATGGAAAAGATTCTGCTCCTAGAAACAATCAAAAGGTAGCAGTACCTCCCAACCTTCCATCCCTCTCATCCTGGATTATCTAGCAGAGTTGCTCAATAGTAGCCTCTCTTTCTCCTTTATTAAAATCCATGCCTCAGCCATCCCTGCCCATTATGATTCAGACCCACCCCTCTTCTCTCATCCTTTGATTAAGCAATTCATCAGAGGGGCTTCTAATATCAGGCCTCCTAGAAGGCCTGTCCTGTGACCTGAATTTTGTGTTAGAAAAACTAACCTTACCTCCTCTCGAACCTCCGCTTCTACAGAATTGAAATACCTCTCATGGAGGACTGCCTTCCTACTAGCTATCACCTCAGCCAGAAGGGTCTCGGAACTCCAAGCCCTCATGGTTGTCAAGCCCTTTATCATTTTTCATGCAGACAGAGTCTCCCAGAAGGACTAACCCCTCATTTATGCCCAAGGTGGTATCTGATGTGACCCTTAACCAGGCCATACACCTTCCCACCTTTTTTCCCAACCCTCAAAACAAGGGGAAAGAATTCTGCACACACTAGATGCGCACATACAACTCGGATACTATCTGGACTATACTAAGCCATTCAGAAAAATAAACCAGCTTCTTGTAAGCTTTGCCCCAGGGGTAGAGGGGAAGCCTATTTCCAAACAAACCATTTCCAAATGGATTTCACACTGTATCCATTTTTGCTACAGACTACATGGGAAACCCATCCTTAAGTCTATCCATACCCACTCCACTAGGGCAACCTCCACTTCCACTGCCTTCCTCAGAGGAGTACCTACCAGGGACATCTTGGAAGCGGCCACCTGGAACTCTGTCCATACCTTTACAAAGCATTACCACCTACCTCTCTTTTCTAAGTCTAGGGCAGGGTTTGCCTCTCCAATTCTGTACGGCCTCTTGACCCATACCTAGGTCTCAGGGTATCCTTCCACCCCTTTCCTCAGCTTTGGGAATCCTCCCACAGGTGATGACTGCAACAGTGAAACATGAAGAACATAGTACAGTTGTGTACACTTACCACAAGTGTAGATGTTTGAGTATATTCACTGTTGCAGTCTTGCTTTTCCTCCCTCCATCCCCCATTTAACATCTTCCCCTAGGGGACATGTGCTTCCCAGGACCACTTCTCTCTTTTCCCTTGTGCTTCTGATGGGTTAGGGCAAGAAAAACTGATATAATGATGTTGGCTGCCTTGCTTTATAGCACTGATGACCTGATGTCAGACTACAGGCGATGGCAACCCGCGCACAAAAACATTGTCTCTGGTATTCGGGCCAACCGAGGGCTACCACAGCAGGGATAACCCACAGATGATGACTGCAACTGTGATTACACTCTAACATCTACATTTATGGTAAGTGTACACAACTGTACTTTCTGTGGATTATAATGACAAGGTTCTTTTCTAGGTTTGTTTTGTTGACTATGTTTTTTAAGTCTGGAAAGGTGGTGAGGATTGGTTAAATGGTTTTGTAGACTATTTGAATGGGTCTACTATTTTTTGAAGTTTAAATTAACCTTTTCAGAGAACTCAATTGAGTTTTAAATGTTAAGATAGAGAAGAATGCTGAAGATTTAACTAAGTGTTTATAGGAAAAATGTGCATCCTAACCAGTATACACATAAAAACAGCATGCACACACCCCATATTTTTAATAGATAGTTAAAAGTCAAATGCTAAGGGCTACTAGGCTTAATACAGATGAAATGACATGTAAAGAACAAATGTTAGAAATGGTTCAGGAGTTTAAAGAGGGGGTATAATAAAGCTGTATTACATAAAATTATGGATGAAACGATGGGGGATAGAGAAGGTACAGCAAGACCATTTTTTAGTAAAAGAGAGATAGTATTGGGGGTCATGAATAGGGTAGACTTCAGACAGGAGAAATTAAGATATGTAACTACTTTTTGTAATAAAACATCAGAGGTTCGGAAAGTGATATCAAAGAACTGGCATATTCTGAGTTCAATACCTGGCTTAGAACAGATGATTGCAGATAAACCGAATTTTGCCTGCAGGAACTGCAAGAACTTAAAACAAAGATTATGTTATAAAGAGATGAGAGTCTCAAGCTGTTGAAGATATTATAAATATGAAGCAGGGTACCTTTCCATGTCACAATTGTAACTGCAAACATATTTTTGTTATTGGCAATGTTTTTATAAATCCAGAAATATTAAGAGATTTGTACTTCGTTGTTTTGTGACATGTAGAACTGTAAACATTGTATACCTTGCAACCTGTATTAAATGTATTGTGTTCTATGTAGGCAAGTATAATCGAAGAATTAGACTGCATTATTGAGCACCAATCTGAGATCCGTAGAAGTATTTACACAAATGCATTAACTAAACATATATTATAATGTAACGTGAGCCATGATTTTAAGTTTAGGATTATAGATGTTATTAAGAAATACTCTAGAGGGGTAATATCAACAATGTTTTGGAAATGAGAGAGTATGAATGGATATTAAGATTATGTACAGGTAGATATCCAGGAATTAATGCTGCAGTCAGTATAAAACCAATCTTAGTTAAAAAACAATTGCAGTATAGATAGTATAATATTTTATAAATGTACTATTTTATAAAAATATATTTTGAGAATATCTTAAAGTGTTATGTTTTTAATAAGGATTTCTGTTTTACTATAGTGACATTATTGATTAATTGTTTGTAATATTACTGATAGTTTGTATCAAGTGGAAGTATTTAAGTGTAATTGGTTGAATTAATTGTTGATGTTGCACTGAAAAAGGACTATGCCTGAAATCTTTACAAGTTTAAGTTATTTGTCTTTTACATATTAAATTTTACTAGTTTGTGATGTTTCTCAGCCTGAGTTTTTGTTCTGTATCGGTGCCATCTACAACCAGTTCAGGGTATTGCCTTTTAGATTTTGTATGCAGTTAAAAAATGCATTATGATTATCCTTACCTTAGGGAGGCTACTTTTGTTTCAGAATTAGCTTTGAAGGACTTCTCAAGATCTGTAATTTGTTTATGCTAGAGTGGGATTTCTTCCTGAGCCGAGCCAGTTCTCACTTCTGTTTGGACATTAGCTTCTTTCTCTTGTTGTATAGCCTGTTTATACTAGGAGTCCACCAGGGTGGCTTGTTTTTTTGGTAGGACCTGTTTTTAATCTGGTCAGGTACAGCTGACTCTATACAACTGCTTAAATGGCTATATAAGACATTGGTGTACAACTCTGCATTGGAGTCCATGTTGTCTGCATTTGAGGGGGCTTTGAAACTTCTTATACAATCACTTAGTAGGAAGTAATTTGTCTTTGAAAATTCTTAAGCAATTTTTGAGCTTGATGGGATATCTGGTCCTATAATTACATCGAACAAGGCTGATTTATGGTCTGGTCTTACAAGGGAGGACATCACACAAGGGGGGTGGGTGCAATGCTGTCCCATGTTAGTGAGTACTATCTCCAGGACATTTGAGCCTCTTGTGGGTGTGCTGACTAGCTGTTACAGAGCATTTGCACTGAGAAAGTCCAAGAACCTCTCAGCCAGCATGTTTCTGGTTGTGTATGCTTCCCAGTCGATGGTAGGATAATTAAAATCACCCATGAGTAAAGTGTTGGGCTGTGTGGTGAGTGACTCCAGGTATGGTGTATGCTTTTTCTGTTTCATGGTGGGGGACCTATACCTATCTATGATGTGGTAGGGGGCTTTGCCTATACTTAATTGGACATGGAGTAAGAGAGTCATACTAAACAGTCTCTAGGTGTACGTATTCTTAATGAATATGCAAACACCTCATTCTTTGGTTCTTTCATGCTCAGTTTGTGTTCTGAACATATGGAAGGCATTGTAGCCCTGCACAGCTGGGGTGCTTTCCTCACTTTTGAACCATGTGTCAGAGACTGCACAGACATCAGCATCTTCTAAAGTAAGGAGTACTTCCAGGGAGTGCAGTTTACTGTTTAGACTCCAAGCAATAAGCAGCAGTACCTTCACTTTACCTAAAGCGGATTTTGTTATGCTGGGAGGTTGGTTATTTTGACACTGCCTAAAAAAAGCACAACAGGTGTGGCTAATGGCTTTGCCAGCATCAAAAAGCATACAGGTGACAGGTGCAGACCATCTCTGGCAAAGCAGTGTGGCCTGTCAACATTGTCTTCAAAGGATGACAAATACTGGATCCATTTGGACTGTCACCAGAAGCTAAGCCAGTTGTTAAAGTCAGTCACTTTTTGTTTGTATTGTGACATCATTCTTGGAGAAGGTAGAATGCTGCTTAAGGCTAGGCATATACCTGCTTGTGACACATAATCTGAAAGCTCAGTCATGTCTCTCTTCATATAGTCCAGTGAGGTACATCTGAAGTCATTCACCCACACATGGACTACGACAGATCATACTGGTGCTTGTGGTTGAGTGACTTGAGTACTTGAGTGACTTGATGGATCCTGGCACCTTACAGGCAGCTAACCGTAACCCGCACCTTATCCAGCCTGGAGAGAGGAACATATGTGTGTCTCACAATAAAGTCACCTATGACTAATACATTAGGTTTTATGGTGTTAACACTTTATGGTCTTATTTCTTGAGACACTGGTATGTGTTATGATGTGTTGTGGTTGTTTTTTGCATTATGCATGTAAGTGGTTTCCATTTGTGAAACCTCTGCTCTTTAGCTAAGTTACTAGTGAGTACCTCTGCATATGTGGGTTTATATGTCTTGTCCTTATTTAGTGTGTGTGTGTGTGTGTGTGTGTGTGTGTGTGTGTGTGTGTGTGTGTGTGTGTGTGTGTGTGTTGATAACCTGGTTGGCATTTGAGTTGTCCTTATGTAAGAGGCATGCCTCCAATTTTATAGTGTAACTACATCTCTTACATAAAGTATTTGTTTGCAAGGGTTTACTATCAAAAGATCTAAAGTCATTTGGTCCAAAGTTCATATGGTCGACAAATATGGTTGACACATGAATATTAAGTAGGTCATTTTGTCGACAGTTCATTTGGTCGACAGTCTGTCGACATTATGTTGACAACAGTCAAGGATTTCCCTTGTCAGCAGTGTTGTGCGACCTCGGAGTTGTAATATATAAGTAGGGGGGGGTGGGGTGCAGCCCCCCACTGGCGGGGGGATTGCAGTGGAGGCATAGCCCCCTTCAAAAACACTAGTGTTATTTCCATGTGTCTGTCGACCATTTGAACGTCGACATTATGAATTCGATCTTTTGAACTTTAGACATTATGATTTCGGCCAAATGAACGTCAACCAAATGAATTTCGTTCTTTTGATAGTAAACCGTTTGCAAGAGTAAGTTTTTGTCAATATACATGAGACAATTGCTACATTGCCTCAGGATGCCCATTTCTTTCAGGCTGGCCAGAAAAATGATGGGAAACTGCCAGTCCATCATAGCAGGTTCTTACTGTATGTTTATTAGGGAAGGGAATGGGTTAATTTGACAGGACTATGCTGTTAGTGCCGAGACTACAAGAGGGATCTATACTTTGTGTAGGCCAAGACTGACCAACAATGCAGCACAGCTTAGTGTACAACTGAGTTTTTCCTAGAGCAGCAGAGAAGCTTTGAAGGGGTTCACTGGCAGCTGTGTAAGGAAAAACTCAGCTTCTAGGCTTTTATGTCTGTACAGGGCACTTCTAGCCACCACTGAGTGAAGAGCAGTACCGCTCAAGTGTGAGGCTTAAATACAAGCAAAGATAAACAAGTCTTAAGCTAACTACCAGTTTGGAAAGCACACAGTAAGCTTTTCACCAGCAATCTCCAACTCAGGACAGGCTAGGTCAGCACACTTCTGCTACAAGGATGCAGAAAAACACTTTCTTATTGCAGAATAACTGGTTTGGAGCCCAAGTGTAACAAGACCACACAAACTACCTATAAGAGCCCTACAACTAACAGATACAATGTAATACAGTGAAATTAACTATGTAAAGCAGCAGTAGACAGTACAGTTGTTTGCTATAAAGTGCAAAAATAATAGAAAATAGCTTAAGAAACTGCTAAAGTACAGTCACAGTATATAAGAGAAGGGCAAAAATACTTACTTTTGTTTTTTATGTAGTGGTTTGCTTCAAGTGAAAGCAGATTCTCAGCAATCAACAGCAAAGTCACCAAACGATGAGCAGCTGCGAGTATCTATGCCAAATCCCCTGCAAACACAAGGCTTATATATGAGCAAAGAGAAACAAGTTTTAAGCTACCTACCAACCAGGAAAAGTACACAATAAGCCTTCCACCCGCAATCCCCAACTCAGACAAGTTAAATCCCTACAATTCTGCCATAAGGGTGAAGAAAAACACCTTCTTAATGTAGAATAGCTGTTTTGGAGCTCAAGTGTAACAACACCACACAAACTAAGTACATTAGTGCTACAACTAACAAATACAATGTAATACAGTGCAAAGCAGCAGCAGACAGTACAGTTTGTTTTTGAAACTGCTAAAGTATAGTCATGGTATATATGACAAATGCAAAAGAAATACTTAAAGCCCTTTTGAGTGTTTCCCAGTGCAGATAGACCAGGTAAGCACCTACTGCCACTAGATGAATAATCCCAGTTCTTCTAATGTAAAAGCACAGTAAAGGAATATCTGGAGTGAAATGCTACCACAAACAAACTTAAAAGATAAGAAATGCTGCCGCAGCCAAACTTAAAGATATGGATACAGCAGTGTACTGTAAACAGATTATAAAAGTTTGAGTATTCTATAAACATACTTTGCTTTGTGTAAATGAGCCAAGAGCCAATCAACTGTACAGAATTTATAAAAGCACTAAGAACAAAATAAGCTGATTAATAAGCCCTCCAGCCAATAAAACTACATGCAGAAATCTCAGGTGTTTCCCCAACCTAAACAGACCAGGCTACCTCCCAATGCAGTAGATGGAAAATCCACTGACCTCTTGATGTGTATTTATTTATTTACATTTGTTAATCATATATTATCCAGTTGGGTCATGTAGTCCATTTTCAGTGGAGACCTGGGAAGAAAAGCTCCAAAACGTAATACATAGAAAAAAATCATAATTGAACAAGACACAGCAAGGTAGTACAATAATTATTGGATTAGATAAACAGTACAGTGGGATTCAAAATTGTATAACTGAATAATTTATATTTTGAATGACAAAGCATACAAACTTTGCAAGAAAACAAATGCTGGAAAAGGTGTTTTTTTTTTTTTTTTTTTTTTTTTTCTACAGAAGTAGAGAAGAGAGTAAATTCATAGAAGAGCAGAATAATAAAGGTTAGAGAGTATATACTCTGTTATGGTTAGAGAAAAGTAACAGCAGATACTGAGAATTATCCTGGGACTATACAAGAGCATAGCCACTTTTTATTAAAGTGTTATTTTAGGAATAGTTTGAGCTTATAATTATCTAGGTTTTTTAGAATGTGATGGGGGAGTGCGTTCCAGGGTTTGGCTATTTTGTTTGAGTAGAGGGAATCTCCATAGAAGTTATAAAACCATATATCCATATAAAAACAAGTGCTTACTAGAGTGTAAAAATATGCTACTTTATCCAATAGCTAGCTGGCTAGATAATGAATCCAGATGAAGTAAATCAGTAGAACAGACAATGAGGGGCAAAGTGTGTTTTTTCAGTATAAGCACAAGAAATGGCAAATAATTCAAGATATCAACATCAGTGTAGAAAGGGAAGTGTTTATTAAGCTCAGTTTACAGTAGGGTGAGCACTGGGCAGCTTAAAATCACTAGGTTTAAAAAGCAAAAGCAGATCAACAAATGGAAGGGTGAGTGGGAAACCTAGTGGGGAATCACCAGCAGTGAACACATAGAACAAAAATACCAGACCAAGCAGATTTATTAAAATAGAAAACAAACTAGAGCAGGTAAAACAGAAAGCAGTGCTGTTAGTCACAGACAAAAAATATAGGATGGTCATTGTGTTACACTGCTGCAGTCATCACACTTGGGTTATCCTGCCGTCAGGCGGTCCCGCAGTCGGCCAGAGTTCCAAAGTCTTGGTCAGGCGTCGGTTGCTGTCGCTTCTTCCCTGACGTCAGTGCGCCAGGGGTATATAAGATGCATCCAACGCCATTTTCTTCAGTCTTTCTTATTTTGGTAGAAAATTTAATTATACCATGCCGTCAGAGCAACCGATGACCGGAATGCATAAAAAATTTAAAAATAAGGACAGGCAGCCGAGACCCAAACCAGACTCCAAGGCCTCTTCTAGGCCAGTTGCTGGCTCTCCGGTTTTCAGTGAGGCACCTACTCAGCCCCTGATGACCGCTGTTTTAGAACCCCAGGCTGCATCCGACTCCCAAGCGGAGATTGCTGGGCCTCCAGAGCCTTTATCTTTATCTTTAGGCCCTTCCGACTCCATGGCTGTAGGCGATTCTGGTGCAGTTGAAACGCCTTCAGTTGCTGAAGGTGTCTTCAGATAAATCCTATGCAAAGTTGAAAACTCCTTCAAAAGTAACAAAGCCTATACAGCAGTCTCCAGTACAAGGCCCCATGCCTAAGAAATAGATGTTTAAGATGGCTGAAGACTTAATTACCCTAATCAGGGGTTCCCATCCCCCTCCTGACCAAAGGCCTAGACAGGAGGAGGAGTACGCCTCGTCTGACCAGGTCTCCATTTCCTCAGATTCTTCTGAGGAACAGGAATACTCTTTTCCTCCTTATGAAGACTCTGATGCTGAAGAGTCTATTCCTTCAGCATCTCCCCCAGAAGACTACTCTTTTGTGGAAACTTTACATACCATGAGGGAACATTTCCACTGGGAAGGCCAGGATTACTCTGATTCTAAGAAAAGGCTCCGAGAGTTCCTTTTACTACCCCAGCACAGACCCCTTGCTATTCCACCCATGTTAGACATTGTGGATGATGTTTATTCAGAATCTAGCCTTAACCCAGATTCATTACCTCCTGCACCCACCAAACCAGACAGATACTACAGAGTCCCTGACTCTCACAAATTCCTATATAAAAGCCCTGTTTCTGACCAATAAACCATTTCCCAGGGTCCCAAAGGGGTTAAGGCCTCTATTGCTAAAAATCCTGTACCCTCTGAAAGGGATTCTAGAGCACTAGACAGATGGGGAAAGAAAGTATATACCTCAGCTACTCTAGCTATGAGGGCCTTAAATTGCCAGTTTCACATGCTGAAACAATATTTGATGTCTCAATTAAAACAAAAAATGATCACACATACAGAGCAGCCTGATTACAAGGAAATGCAAGATTTGTTGCATGCAGCTGAACAAGTGGGAAAACATACTTTGCAATGTGGATTTGATTCATTGGAAGCTTCTTGTAGAGCAGCAGTAACAGGGCCTGTCATTCGTAGGCATGCTTGGTTAAAAGAACAAACTTTACCTGATCATGTTAAAGCAAAGTTATTGGATGCCCCTTTACAGCAGGATGTTTTATTTGGTGTGAAAGCAGAAGAGGTTTTAAAGAAAATGGAGGATAAGGCAAAATCTATGCAGATGGTCAAGGATTTTTTACAGGTTCAACCCCCTCGTTTCAGCAGAAATTGGCCAACCAAAAACTGGTCCTTTCCAACTTCTGACAGACCACAGAGGGGCAAATACAGACGCCCAAGAGGCTGAGGTCAGTCACAAGGCTCTTACAAGCCTCGACGATGGGGTGCCACAACCCAGAAAGGAGGAGAAGACAGGTCTCAAACTATCAGAAGACAAACACAATGACTTACCCCTCAGACTGCCAAGGAAATCCCTCTTGGCAGCTCCCTTGGGAGGAAAACTTGCACTTTATGCAGGCAACTAGCACATCATCACAAAAGACAAATGGGTCCTAAATATTGTATCTCAAGGATACAGGTTCCACTTTCAAACTTTACCAAGGATAAAAGGAATGCCAAACCTGCCACCAAATCAACGGGCAGAGGCTCAAAGACAAATTACAGCACTCATGGACATGAGCCATTCAACAGGTTCCTGCACAGGAGCAAGGGCAAGGATTTTACTCAAGACTCTTTCTGGTTCCCTGAAAGGACAAAGCCTGGAGACCCATTCTGGACCTTACAATTCTAAACACATACCTGGAAGTACCCAAATTCAAGATGCTAACACTACAGCAACTTCTTCCCATGCTGGGCAAGAAGGCTTGGCTAGTAACGTTGGACCTCAAGGAGGCATACCTGCATGTCCCCATCAGACAAAATTGCAGAAGATTCCTCCGATTTGTAGCAGGTTCATCTCATTACCAATTCTCTGCACTGCCCTTTGGCTTATCTACTGTGCCCAGGGTCTTCACAAAATGCCTGGCACCAGTAATTGCATACTGCAGACAAAGGGGGATTCAAATATATCCATACCTGGACGACTGCCTTGTTCAAGCAGAAAGCAAGGGCATTCTTTTAAAACATCTGGTGTTTGTAAAAAACCTACTAAGTTGCCTAGGGTACACAGTAAATGAAAAGAAGTCAAAACTAGTGCCCTCACAAGACATAATATTCCTGTGTGCCAGCTTAAATACAACGGCCCAGATGGCTTATCTCATGCCAGACAAGCAAAGACAACTGACTCAATACTTCAAAATGATGGCAACAAAGACCCAACTCCCTGCAAGACAAATTCTGCAGGCCTTAGGATTCATGGCAGCTTGCATACTACTAATACCATATGCCAAACTGCATATGAGGAAATTACAATGGTACCTAAAAAGCGTATGGACTCAACACAGCCACAGCCTGGAAACAATAATACCACTCATTCCCTGCCTTCAACAGGAGTTTCTATGGTGGGCTCAGGCATGTCACCTCAACAAGGGTCAGCCTTTTACCTAACCCACAGCCAGGCAAACAATAACAACAGATACATCGGATTAAGCCTGGGGAGCACACATGGCAGGACAGTGTATTCAGGGCAAATGGTCTGCAGATCAAATGCATCTCCACATCAATCAAAGAGATGCTAGCTGTTCAGAATGCCCTAAAAGCTTTCAAGGACCTCCTACATCCAGGACAACTCCTAATAAAGACAGACAACACCACAGTGATGTGGTACATAAACAAACAAGGGGGCACACATACCTACCCCCTATGCAGGCAAGCAATGACCTTGTGGAACACAGCACTTACCAACCAAGTTCAACTACAGGCACAATTCCTGCCAGGAAAGAAAAACACATTGGCAGATGAACTAAGCAGAAATATCATGGATCCTCATGAGTGGAAACTAGATCCACAAGTATTCACAATGATAACTCAAAAATGGGGGAGCCCAGACATAGATCTGTTTGTCTCCCCCCAAAACTACCAACTACGGAAATTTTGCACAAGGACATAACACGCACTAGCTTGAAAAGTGGACGCCCTCTCATTCACTTGGAAAACATTAACAGTGTATGCCTTTCCTCCACTGCCTCTTCTGGCAAAGGTGCTGCTGAAAGCCAAATTAGAGAGGCCACAAATGATCCTCATTGCTCCAGACTAGCCATGCCAACACTGGTATCCAATACTAAGGAACATGGCTCAAGGCCCACCATGGATTTTACCTCAAATTCCTCACCTGCTGACTCAGCAAAACAATCAGATTCTACACAGCCAGAGACTTTAAATCTGGCTGCATGGCAGATTGCCTCAATAACAAGTCAACACAACAAGTCAACACTTCTCTCTAAAGCTGTTATGGATGTCATTCTGGAGGCCAGGAGGCCCAGCACCAGGAAAACCTACTCAGACAAATGGAAAAGATTCTGCGCCTGGAACCAGGCTAAAGGCCAAAATCCTCTTGTCCCAAATATTCCTCAGATTCTGCAATATTTAATGAGATGTTGCACAAAGGCCTTTCCTTTTCATCTGTTAAGATCCACACTTCAGCTATTTCATCTCATTGCAACACGGATCCTCCTATATTTTCACATCCATTACTAAGACAGTACCTCAGAGGGGCTAAGAACATAAGACCGCCCCGGAGAGCACCAACACCAACTTGGGATCTCAATTTTGTTTTGGGAAAACTTACACTTCCGCCCTTTGAACCAGCTTTTCCAACTGATTTACAATTTCTATCATGGAAAACTGCCCTGCTGCTAGCAATAACTTCAGCACGAAGGGTCTCAGAGCTACAGGCCCTAATGGCAGTGGAGCCTTTCATCATTTTTCATCAAGACAGAGTTTCTCTACGAACTAACCCTTCCTTTATGCCAAAGGTGGTATCCAGTGTGGCTCTAAACCAAACCATTCATTTGCCCACCTTTTATCCAAACCCTCAGAATAAAGGGGGAAGGCTCCTACACTCTTTGGACATTCACAGGCAATTATGTTTGTACTTGGATAAAACTAAGGCTTTCAGAAAATCTGACCAGCTCTTTGTATCCTATGCTGCAGGATCACAAGGAAAGGTTATCTCAAAACAGACCATTTCAAAATGGATAGGACATTGTATCCGTTTCTGCTACACACACCATGGGAAACCTGTGCCTGGTAACATTAGGCCCCATTCCACCAGGGCTACAGCAACATCAGCAGCCTTCCTCAGAGGGGTACCAACAAAGGATATTTTGGAGGCTGCAACTTGGAGTTCAGTGCACACTTTCACCAAGCACTACCACTTACCTCTATACTCAAAAACCAGAGCTGGCTTTGCCACTGCAGTTCTGCAGGGGCTACTAGCTTCTCCAAACCCTGTTTAGTACCAACTGCCCAGCCTTAGCTTTGGGATTCAACCCAAGTGTGATGACTGCAGCAGTGTAACACGATGAACATAGTACAGTTTTGTACCTACCATAAATGCAGATGTTTGAGTGTTCACACTGCTGCAGTCCAGGTTACCCTCCCTCCACCCCCTCTGTCCTAGCTGGACTTATCTATACCTTTCTATCCTTTACAACCTTTGTGGTGTATTTGCTTGTAACTGAAGGTATTGTTTTTATTTCTTATATATGTTTTATTAGCAATATGTATTGCCTACCTACTTGGGGGCACCTGACCTCTGGGGTAAGAAAAACTGAAGAAAATGACGTTGGATGCATCTTATATACCCCTGGCGCACTGACGTCAGGGAAGAAGCAACAGCAACCAACGCTGGACCAAGACTTTGGAACTCTGGCCAACTGCAGGACCACCTGACGGCAGGATAACCCGTGTGTGATGACTGCAGCAGTGTGAACACTCGAACATCTACATTTATGGTAGGTACAAAACTGTACTTTTACTTTCCTCACTCAGCAAGGAATCACCAGCAGTGCTTTAGTTTATATATCATCACACCTTGTTAAATCAGACCATAATTTAGGGATATTTTCCTTTTAAACTGGTGGTACTTCCCCTGTAAATAGTTTGGTGTTTAGGGACTTCTCAAAAGCAAACTTTCTTCAGTTACTTGATGATCTAAATAAATTCTGCTGTAATCCTTTTCTGAAGGATCCCAATGCTAAACCTACTACCTATTCCTCTAACCTCTACTCTGCTTAAATAATTGTTTTACTAAAGCAGTCCCTGTCTTCACCAAATATAATGAGGATTTGAAAAACAAACCCCAGTGCAGGAATACCAAAGCCATGGCCTAAAACTCAATGCCAAAAATTCATTATAATGCCCTTTGGGGAAACTCAACCCAAGTTAATTATTCCATTGAAAAAACACCTCTAAGAGTTGACGGAGTAGTAAGAGATCTGGGAACATGTGTAGACTGCAATCTGGCCTTTAACCAACATGTAGCTAAAATAATAAGAAAAATCATTCTATGTCACCCAACGTATAGGGGAGGGTATGACATCCAAGTTCAGGGAAGTTATAGGACCAATCTACTCAGCCTTATCAGACTTAACATTGAATACAATGCCCCCTTTGGCAAGAATCTAACCAGACATTTGTAACAGGTAGAATGCCCACAAATGTGTCTCACTAGGATAATTCAGGGCATGAATACCCTGTCCTACACTGATCATCTACAGGCTGTGTCTTTGTATTCAGTCTCCTACAAGCTGCTGAGAAGGGATTTTTGCCTGGCTTACAGGGCTTCCTCAGACCCAGCCCTAACGGATTTGTTGCACATGTGATAAACATATCCAGTACACTAGATCCAGGGATCTAAATATAAAAAGAACATGCTGGAGAGACATGTGTCCTACGGGATCTCCACACTATGGAATAGGCTTCCCACACATGTATAACAGAGCTCTCCCTGGCCCTACTCAAACAAAATGTTGACAATTGGATGGGAAATCATAAATTTACCCCAATCTGGTCCCTGTGTCTCTTATGGACAGAGGCCATCAATAAGAAAAGTGTTATCTTAACAACCCCCCCTTACAAAACCTTAGCTACCTGCCTACTAACAAGCCCCATATCCCGTGATATATAGGACACAAATGGTTTGAGGTGCATGGCTAGGCTTGTAAGGGTCCTAGTGGTCATTAGCCTACTAACAACCTATGCACCTAAAACCTGTATAAAGTTATATAACAAGCGAAAGAAACTGCTTAATTCTTAAAAGAGGTCTCATTCTACTTACCTTAAGAGCAAACTTAAACAAACTAAAAACTTAAGTGAACCATTAGGAAGCTCAGAGTTCAGCATGAACTTAAAATAACCACTAAAACGAAAAATAACTGCAACTCTTTCTTTAACTATGTCAGAAAGTTAAGAACCAACACCAGCAATGTTCAGCACCAGTCCATAATAATACTACACTGTCTGGCAGAAAGCAAATAGCTAATGTCCTAGCTAACAAGTTTAGTGCAAATTTTACTCAAGTCACAGTTATAGCTACACCACAGATTCCACAGTCTCAGCCACCCCTTTAATTACTGTGGATTAAGTTGTATCTGCCCTATCAAAAGATAAGAATACTTCATCCATGTGACCTGGTAACATACTGGCCTGTGTGATTATCAGTGCCAGATATGTCCTTTCTGAATCCAGACTTAACATCTTTAATCTAAGCCTCCCCACTATTTACATTCCCAAAGCCTGATAAACAACCACTGTAATGTCATTACACAAGGGAGGTACAACCATAGACCCTGGTAACTACAGACCCATTAGTCTCACTAGCCTTATGTCTGTGGAGCACATTGTCTCAGACTTTATTAATCTGAGCATTGAAAAATCTCTTAACCCTGGACCCTCATCAGTTTGGCTTTATCGTAGGAAAGTCCTGGCTCTTCAACCTCACTAATTTCTTTGAAAAAGTAACTGAAGCAGTGGATAATGGTTATGAAGTACATACAGTATATCTGGACCTGACCAAGACCTTTGACACTATTCCCAATGCAGGCATAAGTGAGAGACTTGTAAGTCTGAATATAAATACTTATATTGTGCTGTGGATAGCTAACTGATTATTTGACAGAACACACATATTAGAGCCATAAGTGCCACTTCTGAAAGCACAACTCCTAACAAGACTTTAGTAAAGTATGTGTACTGCTTAATACCTTGTAGTAATAATAAACATTTTACACCAGGTCGCAGTACGCTTACCTGCCAGGCTAGCCAGCAGCCACAACCCCTCTCTCCCACACTGGGTAACTATACCCCTTTCTACCTTTTTATATTTCTCCATCTATCTTGGTCCATGATATCTGCCTTTTTTCCTTCTACCTGATATCTCTCTTTCTGGGTCCTTACCACCAGAGTGGTGCTTCTCTCCCAGGTCCATCCATCTGTCCTCACTCCTCCTTAAACACCCCCCCTCTACCCCTTATAAAACCTCTCACCTTCTCCTACTTGCCTTCATCCATATATCCACCCTCCACTCCTTTCTCCCTCAGTTTCCTTCCTCTCACAGTTCACTGCAAGCTTACCTTTGACTACCACTTCTACTGATTGTCTTCCTCACATTCTTCTCCTTTGGCTCTACCTGCTCGCCTCTACGGGCTCACACCACTCCCCTACCCTACCCCCAAATCTCACCCACCCCCAGTACATCTACATTTATCCCTCCATACACCACACCCACTGCCACACTACTCCAATCAGTATCCCACTTCCAAAGCCACACCCTCTTTTTTCCCGCCAAAACCAATTTCTATTCAACTTCCCATCATTATCCTGCATAACCAACTGCATTATATTCCCACTCCCAAACCACACCCTCTCCAATCTTTTGCATTCTTCATACACTAACTACTACCTAGATAACATCAAGTTCCTATATACATGCTATCACCTATATACCATACTTCCCTATTTTAATACTACCACTCTATTAACTCTTTCCCATCATGCTCTCTAAACACTCCTTCCTCTTCCTTTCGCTATTACTGCTCTTCACCTTATCTTCTTTCTACCATCTTTCTCAGCCCACAATTTCCATCCACTTCCAACCCTTTCACATAACTAATCCCCACAACTCACCTTTCTCACACTCATACTCTCTTATTTCCCCCAATTTATACCCCTCAGAAAACCTCCTTCTTTTTCGACACAAAGTTATCTCCTGCCATACTTACCCTATCTCCACAATTACTAGCAAAGCCCTTCATTTCACAAAAGAACCCAATCTCATCTCCTTGCTAGTTACTCACCTAAACAACTCCATATTACACCTGATTAGCACTCTCACATCTGGAGACATTCATCCAAATCCAGGCCCCACCACTATAACCGCTACAAATAAATCCCTATTACTCACTTCTTTTAACTCCCAAAGCATAGTAAACAAAGTCCCAAACCTTCATGCTTGGCTCGCACAATAAACCTGACATCCTGACTATTTCAGAAACCTGGCTAAAACCACACATTAAAGACTCTGAAATTGTTCCTCCAAACTACTCCATCATAAGAAAAGACAGACCTCATAAAAGAGGTGGAGGAGTAGCCCTCCTATTTACTTCCTCCCTAGTAGTTACTCCCTACAACAAACCTATTCCACACTTTAACAACGCTGAACTTCTCCTCACCCTACTACAAATCAATAAGCATAAACACATATGTATAGCTTCCCTTTATATCCCCCCAGGTGATAATATCTCCACACTCGAACTTATCCTTTCCTGGCTATCCACTAACATTAGTAATGAAACCATAATCCTAGGAGATGTAAATATTAACTGGTCCCTTATCCAGACTCCTACAAATCCTATTAACATCAACCTCTACAATTTCTCACAACTGATCACTTCAATAACTCACCCTGCCAAAACTCCTACAATGGGAGTATATTAGATTGGATTCTAGTCTCCCATCCTCACTATTTCACCAACAGTGGCACTCTTCCGACCCACTTGGTGACCACATACCCACCTTTACCCACCGACTTCCCACTATCCTCCAACGAACCCACAACTACATTACTATCCGTGACCAAAAAAACTTCAACCCAATAACCTTTTCAAGCTCATTACAAGCAATTAACTGGAATTGTTTAAAAACACTACCCCTAGACAATGCTGTCTCACACTTTAACTCAACATTTTTAAAATTACTAGACTCCCAAGCTCCCTTACGGACAAAAAGAATAAAAACTAAATCAGCCCCATGGCTCTCCAAAAGTACTCTTGCTACCATGAGACAGAGAGACAAAGTCTGGGCACGCTACCAAAAACACAAGACAGCACCACTCCTTAACGAATATAAAATGCTCCGAAATAAAGTAAAAAAACTCATTACTTCTGATCGCCAAAACTACTTCTCTATACTCCAAAACCATAATAAAAACAACCCTCAAAAATTCTGGAAAGGGATCTCTACTCTCCTCCACCCTAGCAAACCAGATACTCCTTCTCCAGATCCAAATGCTCCACTACTTGATTTAGCGACCCAATTTAATTCTTTCTTTATTGACTCTATTTCCAAATTGACCTCCTCATTCTCCAACACCTCCCTGCTATCCAATACTCCCTCACCCACCCCCACTCTCTCTACTTCTATACCCTACTCCCCACCCACTAACTCCTCTACCCCCTCTTCTACGCAAACTCTATCCTCATCTACACCACCCCATAATTTCCCCCCTCCTGGCTGCACCCTCTTCTCACTAAATCCCATACCTACATCTACTATAAAGAAACTACTTCAGAAATTGAAACCATGTACCAATGCTCCTGACAATATCCCTTCTTACTTTCTCAGTATAGCAGCTGAAACTCTTGCCTACCCTATTAGCATCTTAATTAACCACTCCCTACAAGAATGTACAGTTCCCCAAATCTGGAAACAAGCCTTTATTATACCTCTACACAAAGGTGGCAACAATAACAACATTACTAATTTCCGTCCCATAGCCATCCTGTCCCCATTTCAAAACTCCTAGAAAAATGTGTCCATCTTCAACTCCTTCCTCACCTCCTAGACAACCATCTTATAACTCCCACACAGCACGGTTTCAGACCTAACCACAGCACTATGACTGCCCTCCTCTCCTTCCTTGAAATTGTAAATAAAGCCCGTGACTCTGGACAAATTGTTTCCACCTTACTTCTTGACCTCTCCAAAGCCTTGATACTATCTCACACAGCCTGCTCTTAACTAAACTTTCCAATCTTTACCTAACTTCCACCTCTTTGAACTGGTTCTCTAGTTATCTATCTAACAGAAACCAAGCTGTAAAATGGAAAAAGCCACCTCCACTTTCCTTAGTACCCCTACAGGAGTGCCACAAGGCTCCATACTCGGTCCTCTTCTCTTCAATATTTTTATTAACGACTTCCACAAATCAATCCCATACTCTAGCATCATCCAATATGCAGATGATTCAACTATCATCTGTTCTGCCTCTTCTATCACTACACTACAAAAACTTACTCAAGATGCCTTCTCTTCCACAGAGCAATGGATGCTAAGTAATCATCTAGCCCTCAATGCTAGCAAGACCAAACTAATGTTATTTACTCCTTCTAGAGTCACTCCTCCCGACCTGAATACATTCTTAATTACTAGTCAAAACAACTCACCTCTTGAAATAGTGTCAGAGACCAAACTACTTGGGGTCCAAATCGACAACCAAATCAAATTTAATTCTCACCTGCAAATAAACATCAAAAACACATCAAAAACTTGGCATGCTTTATAGACAGAATGCCTACCTCACATCTGCCACTAAAATCACTCTCTCTACTTCCTTTCTTATCCCCTCCCTACTCTATGGTGCCCCACTACTAACTAATCTTCAGTCCTTGTTAAAAAAACAGCTTACCTCCTGCTATAATAAAATTGCAAAATTCGCCACCAGCCATAACTCCTCCACACACCACTGTTTATCCCTCCATAAACTAAAATGGCTAGAACTTCCCAACCAACTATCTTATACTCAACTAACCCTAGCCCATAAACTTATTCAAAACCCCTTCCTCTGTCCCTCCCTTTCCTCTGCCTTTAAAATGCACCTACCTAACAGAGTTCTAAGGTCAAATAATCAAAATCTACTAGAAGTGCACAAACCTACTCATCCCCAGGCAAAAGCCTTCTGTCCTTCAGCCTCGCCGCCTCTGGAACTCCCTACCCCCACTCATCCGCACCACCTCCAACCACTCGACCTTCAAAAGTCTCTTTTTCACATCTAGCATCACAGTGGGAATGCTCATGCTCCCACCCTACATAACTAACTCTACTCATAGTCCTCCAATATCTCATCCTACTTTATATAGCTACTATGTTTGTTCTCTAATCTGTATAATGTTTAACATTTGTTCGATTACTAGTATTTTTCTTCTCAATGTATTAACTGTTATGACTGCTACTGTATATTTGATAAGTTTTCACTTGTATCCTGTCTACATTGTATTAACTCTCTGTACCTACATTTTCTCTGTCAAATGTTGAATGTACATTTTCTTTGTGGAGCTTTTCTCCCCAGGACTCCATTGAAAACGGGTTCTTTATGGCCCAATGGACTATCCTGGTAAACCAACTGCAATAAATAAAATAAATAAATAAATAAAAGGTTACCAGTGGAGTACTGCAGGGCTTAGTTTTGGTATCGCTCCTGTTTTGGTATATATTTTGCAGACCTTCAGGCCAGCCCTCCTGGCCTATGGTTAACTAAATTCGCAGATGACTGTAAATTGGGTGTTGTTATTCGATCTTCAGTTGACTCACAATTACTCCACAGAGGTTAGATCATGTCAACAACTGATGGAAGGACAATGGTCAAAAATTAAATGTAAATAAATGTAGCATAGTTTCACTTTCCATATAGGAGGTGCATCCCCTACAGCCAGGGACTGTTGTACAGGATCTAGGCAATCTTGCTGATTAGTTTTTATTTGACTACCATGTCTCCACAGTAGTTCAGAAAGGCTTTTATCTAGCTCATCTAATTTCTAAAGGCATCTACATTCGATCCAAACAAGTCCTTTTTCCCTTTACTCTTATCTTACAGGCTCCATTAGTAGGTTCATAGGTAAGTACTAGGCTATCTGCCCGAGGGCATCTATAAGCCTAGCCAGAATGTGTTGGCTTTCGCCGCCCCCTTAAATTAGTTCCCCTGTGCCTCGGTCCAGCAGAGCCATTAGTTCCCTGTGCCTCTGTCCAGCAGAGCCACTGCAGTGATCCTCGGGGAAATATTCTGTTTCCCATCCACTCGTCAAGGTTTCTGTTGAAGAGTGTTAATGATGGGCTCTGCCTAATGTAGATTGGAATCCTGTTCCAAAGCACAGGGAGTCTCTGGGACAGGAATCTATCCCTCCAGCATGTCCTATTTATCATTGTGGTGAGATTTAGATCCCTTGAGTGTGTGGCTCTTGGGGATTTTTTTTTTTTAGTTGGAGCATGTTCATCAATTCTGGGTTGGACATGGCCTTGTATGTCAGGCAGAGATCACCTCTGAGTAAGCGGTATGCAACCGAGTACAGCTGGAGTACTGGCTGCATTGGGCAAATGTTTGAGGCCAGTAATCCTCTTGGTGAGGTACTTCTGTGGTCTTTCCAGCTGTTGCAGGTGTCTTGTAACGTACATCCCAAATGGAGAGTTGTACTCTATGATGGGTCTGATGAGTGATGAGTAGAGGGGCACAATAACCTCTTTTGTTCTAGATGCGAACCCTTTTGTGATTAGGTAGGCCACATAGAAGGATTTTCTTACCACCTTGGCAATATGATTATCAAAGGAGAGATTATTATCTACTTGGGTCCCCAGATCCCTTATTACATTTTCTGTATTTAGGGGACTACCACGTATGTGGTAGTTTGCGGGTACTTTGTTTTTTTCCAAAGGAGATGACTATGCACTTTTTGGCATTTAGCTTGAGGTCATGATTTTGACACCAGGCATCCATCTCAGTGAAACCCTTCTGGAGGATGTATGTAGCAGCTGGAGAGTCAGTTATGGCCCCCAGTTTGCAGTTGGCTGTGAACTTGGTCAGCCATAGTCCTCCTCTGCTTGCCTGTACCTCTGAGAAGTATATACCGAACAGGAGGGGTCCCAGGACTGTGCCCTGGGGAACGCCACTTGTAACTGGTTTGGAGTCGGACCTAGAGCCTGCAACTCTCACCGTGTGGGGTCTATCCGTGAGCCATTTGGCAACCCATCTCGTGATGTAGGGGTTTATGTTCAGGCTGGTGAGCTTGTCTATAATACCAGAATGGGGAATAGTGTCAAAAGCCTTTGCGAGGTCTAGGTAGGCTGTGTGGGCCTCCTTTCCCTTGTCTAAAGCCTTGGTAACTGTCTCAAAAAAGTCCACCAGGTTTAGGCATGATCTGCCCTTAGCAAAGCCAAACTGGGTAGGGTCCAGTGTTTGAAAGTTCCCAATGTCTCTGTTAATGAAATCCATGATGATGTACTCCATAGCCTTGCCGACCAGGCTAGTCAGGCTTATAGGGTGATAGTTCCCTGGGTCTGTTGTGGCTCCACCTTTGTGGAGTGGGGTAACTGTTGCTGTGTGCCACTCTATAGGTACATAGCCTGTAGAGAGGCTGAGTCTGAACAGTGTGTTTAGGTGAGCGATTAGTTCATTTTGGAGCTTGTATAAGACACAGCCTGGGACACCGTCTGGTCCCTTTCAAACTGTATTTTTTGCTTTGGATAGGGCTGTTTTAACCTGTGTGTCAGTGATTGCTGGGGCACTACATTCTTCTGGTATGGTTATGGGTCCTTTAGGGGGTGAGAGCGGGGTGAAGTTTGCACTAAACCTGTCTGCCAGAATGTTGGCAATATCAGTCGGTTCAGTGTATTTTGTGCCATTCTGCACTAACTCAGAACAGATGTGAGAGTTTCCACTTAGATTCTTGACATAGCTAAAGAACGCTTTGTGGTCAATGGAGTCCTTGGCAGTTTTTCTTTCAAAGCTAGCCTTGGAAGATTTTATGAGGGGGTCGTAGTTTCTTGCTGATACTAATCAGGGATGTCTTGCCTTCTTGGGATTTTACTCTTTTCTGCACTAGTTTCCTCCTTCTGTTGTATAGTTTATTTTTGGTAGGGGTCCACCAGACTGGTTTCCTTTTCTTGAAGGAGTGAGTCTTGGTTTTGCTTGGGATAGCATGATCCATGCATTATTGCAGGTGCTCATAGAGTGCCTTTGTAAGGGATTCAGCAGCTTGGACAGCGTTATCCTTTAGCATGGGGGCTGTGAACCTTTCCACCTCGGTCTTAAGTAACGTGAAGTTTGCTTTTGAAAAGTTTTTCACGGAGGTTTCCTTGATTGGGGGTGGGGGCAGAATGTGGAGATCCAGAGTGATTAGTCTATGGTCTGATCTAACCAGCAAGGGTTTGACCTCCGGTGTAGAACACCAGTCGCACATGTTGGTGATGACCAGGTTCAATATGTTGTCACCTCTGGTGGGGGTGTTAGTTGATCCAGGGTGTTCGAGTTTATAAATTCTAGGAAGCGTTGTGCAAGGGAGTTAGTACTTGAGTAGTTTTCCCAGTTAATGTTTGGGTAATTGAAATGACCCAATATTAGGGCATTTGGTAGGACCTTCATATTTTCTAGTGTCTCCAGAAATGCAGAATGGGGGTCCTGGATCATGGTGGGTGATCTGTAGCAAGCTACAATTTGAATTGCAGTTTTGCCTGTTGTTAGTTGCACATGGAAGATCTCTGAGGCATTGTGCTGTGCCACTAGCCTGGAGGTATGGGTATCCTTGATGAATATGGATACACCCCCACCTTTTGTGTTTTGGTCTGGGTTCTGTGGCCGAAAAGTATGGTATAAGTTATAGCCTGGCAGTGCTGGGGTGCTCTCTGGAGCCTTAAACCAGGTTTCTGTTACTCCACAGATATCGATGTTCTTCATACTGAGGAGTGCCTCGAGTGCATACATTTTGAGGTTTAGAGTTCTGGCGTTGAGTAGCATTACCCTCAGTTTTTGATTACTTGTGCTATTTATGGTGGTGGGTTTGTCTTTTGAGCCTTGCCTAAAAAAAAGAAATCGAATATGAATATGACGCACCATACTTGAATATGATCATTGAATCACCATCATTGAATATGACGCACCTTATGGCATGCATTTGTCTAAAATAGCACACAATTTGAGCGATCTTAGACATTCATAACTTAAAAAAAACAATGACCTCAAAAATCCTAATTATCAAGTGGGACGGGAAGCCCTTACAGCCTCAGGTACTCATTCTCTTACAGACTCCTCAATGGAGATCTGTGTCTAGTTTTTTGAGCCATGAATGATCCAGTCCTGTTTAACTTCTTGTTCCCTTGCAGAACTAATATCTCAAATACTCATTAAAGAAACGAAACTTTCACCAGCGGATAAATAATACATGTTGGCTAGATATATTCATAAGCTAGCATAGACCTCACTCTAGAACAGATTTCTACTACATGTCAAATGGAGTAGCACCCTTGCCAACTTCAAGGTAAACCTAGATAAATTAATGGGCAGTCTCAAATTTTCCCCAAGTCTATCTTGTCTTGCTCTCTTTGAAGCTAGAGAGAACTTCTGAATATTTTTTTTTTTTTACTAAACTTGCAATGATCTGCAGACTGATTGCCTAGTACTTTAATATGAACCAATATATGACAGTCTTTGAGGCACTACAGAATATGCTGCATGAGTAGTTGAGATTAACCCTTCTATCTGTAGCAGGAACATTTGGATTCATTCATTAAATGTTCTTTTAGTTTACATTTGAATGGTTTTAAGTTGATTTCCAAACTTGCTTCAGATGGAATATGATTCTGTTTAGCAGGAGTTATCTTTGAATAAGGCTCTTTTCACCCGTAGCCATGGTCTAATAACAGTCAGTAATTTTTAATGTTGTTTTATTGGCTAGAGAGGACTTAAAATCCATTTTGTTGTATTTTAAGTGCTAGTATAAATGTTGCTTATTTGTGTACTGCTGCTTATGGCATAGCAACATTTAGTAGTGCCCTGTGTAGAGGCATGTACCTTGAAACCAATTTTTCCCCATAAAAACTATCTCTGAAACTGTACCAGTAACTTAGTGAGTGGAATGCAACTGCTTTGTGCATTGAGTACCATACAGTAGGTAGCTTTCACATTGAGGAGCATTTCTCCTTGAATTGTATTATAGAGCCTAGTCTAGTTTTTAGTCCCAAAACCACCTTTAGTCAGGCCACTGTTAACCTCTCATACACCATACATTTAGCAGCATGACTGTAGCAAATTAAAGGTCATGCTACTAAACGTTAGGAGTCTAAACATGAAACCACACTCACTGCACGCATTGTTAACCCTGGAAGATGCTGACATTTGTGCAGTCACAGAAACATGGTTCAAAACTGCGGAGAACACCCCAGCCATACCAGGTTACTCCTCCTGTCATACATTCAGACCCCAAACAGTGGGCAGCAAAGCAAAAGGAGTTGGAGTTGCAATATATATAAAAGACATACACACCTCTAAGCTGGTCAAACAGTATGTCAAAAACCAAAAAGCAGTCCAGCACTATAAACTGTGGATTGCAGGATCAATTCCACAAAAAGCAAACAAAGCAAATCCAAATAACGGACACGCACAGTCGGTGAGAAACAAGTTTATTACTCCACAAATCTTTCGGGAAAAGTCCCTTCTTCAGTGTGTATGTGTTAGTTAAAATCAGCAATTACTATCAAAAATATAACAGCCCAATATTCGTTCATTCAATCAGTTATGACACAACTAAAATTTAAAGCCATGTAGAACCTATACATATAAAACTACATATATAAAAGACCATATATATATATATATATATATATATATATATATATATATATATATATATATATACACACACACACACACACACACACACACACACACACACACACACACACACACACACAAAACATAAATAATTACAAAATATTTTGCTTCATTTTTAATATAGGCTTGATGCTTATAGCTGAATTCAAGCTTGGTCTGGAGTCAGCATTGAAATGGGTAATCCATTCATATTCACAAACCTATTTTATGTGTGTGTGTGTGTGTGTGTGTGTGTGTATATATATATATATATATATATATATGTGTATATATATATATATGTATATATATATATATATATATATATATATATATATATATACAGTAGATATAAAAATTTACACACACCTGTTAAAATGCCAGGTTTTTGTGATATAAAAAAAATGAAGCAAAAAAATCCAGATGACTACCACGGCTTAAAACAGGTTTATTTAGACAAGCGCTTTCACGTAGAACAAGCCACGCTTTCTCAAGTCTTCAGTAAAACAGTAAAAACCCCTAAACATTTTATAATAAAAGCACTTTCAATTAATCAATTAAATACATCATTAAAATAAATCCGACCCTTAAAATACATCAATTAAATCTTTAGCTAATGTTACGTCTTATTTAAATGAGTGAGCTTCTAGCTCAGGTTTAATGCAGATATAGTTGCTCATAATAATGATATAAAAAAAAAACGAGACCACAATAAATCATTTCAAAACTTTTCCCACCTTTAATGTGACCTATAACCTGTACAATTCAATTGAAAAATAAAGAAATCTGTTAGGGGAAAAATATAAAAAATGTACAATATGCTGGTTGCATAACTGCACGCACCCTTAAACAAATACTTTGTTGAAGCACCTTTTGATTTAATTACAGCATTCAGTCTTCTTGGGTACACACCTACCATCAATTAAAGAGACTCTGATTAACCCTAAATAAAGCTCAGCTGTCCTAGTAGGATTTTCCTGACATTTACTCAGTTGCCTGCTACAGCAAAAGCCATGGTTCGCAGAGAGCTTACAAAGCATCAAAGAGATCTCATTACTGAAAGGTATCAGTCAGGAGAAGGGCAAAAAAAATTCCACAGCATTGGATATACCATGGAACACAGTAGACAGTCATCAAAAATTGAAGAAAATATGGGACAACAGTGACTTTGCAAAGAACTGGAAGTCTCTCCAAAGTTGATGAAAAGACAAGATGAAAACTGGTCAGGGAGGCTGCCAAGAGACCTACAGCAACACTGAAGGAGCTGCAGGAATTTCTGGCAAGTACTGGTTGTGTACTACATGTGACAACAATCTACCGTATTCTCCATATGTCTGGACTATGGGGTAAGGTTGCAAGGCGGAAGCCTTTTCTTACACAGAAAAACATCCAGGCCCGGCTAAAATATGTAAAACAATACTTCAAGTCTCCTAAAAGCATGTGAGAAAATGTGTTAAAGTCTAATGAGACCAAGGATGAACTTTTTGGCGACAATTACAAAAGGTACATTTGGCGCAAAAGCAACACTTCGCATCACAAAAGAACACCATCCCTAAGTTGAAGCATGCTGGTGGCAGTATCATGCTTTGGGGTTGCTTTTCTTCAGCTGGAACTGGGGCTTTAGTCAAGGTGGAGGGAATTGTGAACAGTTCCAAATACCAGTCACTTTTGGCCCAAAACCTTCAGGCGTCTGCAAAAAAGCTGAAGATGAAGAGAAATATCACCTGTCAACACGACAGTGACCCCCAAACCTACATCCAAATTAACAAAAGAATGGCTTCACCAGAAGAAAATTAAAGTTTTGGAATGGCCCAGCCAGAGCCCAGACCTAAATCCAATAGAAAATCTGTGGGGTGACCTGAAGAGGGCTGTGCACAAGAAATGCCCTCACAATCTGACAGATTTGGAGCGCTTTTGCAAGGAAGAGTGGGCAAATATTGCCAAGTGAAGATGTGCCATGCTGATAGACTCCTACCCAAGAAGACTGAATGCTTTAATTAAATCAAAAGATGCTTCAACAAAGTATTAGTTTAAGGGCGTACACACATAACAAAGTATTAGTTTAAGGATGTTCACCCTTATGCAACCAGCGTATTGTACATTTTTAATTTTTTATAATTTTTCCCCTAACAGATTTGTTTGTTTTTCAATTTAATTGTACAGATTATAGGTCATAATGAAGGTGGGAAACATTTTGAAATGATTTATTGTGGTCTCATTTTTTATATCTAAAAAACCTGGCATTTTAATAGGGGTGTGTAAACATTTTATATCCACTGTATATGTGGTCTTTTATAAATGTAATTTTTATATGTATAGGTTCTGTATGGCTTTAAATTTTAGTTGTGTCATAATTGATTGATTGAATGTGTTTTTCTATTGGGCTGTTATATTTTTGAACTGTGTATAGTGATTGCTGATTTTAACTAACACGTACACATTGAAGAAGGGACTTTTCCAGAAGGCTTTGTGGAGTAATAAACTTGTTTCCCACCGACTGTACATGTCCATTATCTGGATTTGCTTTGTTTGCTGTTTGCAGAGTTTGGCACACAGGAGACACTCCAGGTGCAGTTAACTATTGACAGGACCACTATTCAAATCATAGCTAGCTACAGGCCCCCAACTTTGATTCAAGATGCCCACTCCACCTATCTGGACCTCTTCGAATCTATCAAGATTCAACCCTTTACCCTGATCCTGGATGACTTTAACTATCCAACCATAGACTGGAAGAAATACTCATGCCAAAACACAAATGCCCAGTGATTCCTTGATTATGTCAATGCAAATGCTTTGGACCAGTTGGTTGACACCCCCACAAGAGGTGAAAATATCTTGGACTTGGTATTAACCAACATGTGTAACCCTCAGCATTCCTACAGTGTCACCTTCCCTGTTAAGATCCGACCACAAAGTGGTCACTTTTGAAGTCACCATCTCCCCCGACTCCCCTTTAGCTAGTGTCAAACAAAAAAACTTCAATAAAGCTGATTACACCCTCCTGGTAGAAGGTGTATAACAGCTTCAGAGCTCCCTCCCCCTCCATAGGAACTGGCACATATGTCCAAACTTACACCAAAGTACTATATGAGCATTTGTATAGATGCCTAGAATCAGGAATAGCCGACAGGACAAAATCATCCTCCTCAAGGAAGAGTAAACCTGTCTGATGGACATCTGCAATAAATAAACTCTATAATAAAAGGAAAAAATTGCTGTCCAGGACCAAGGAGGCGCAGATGCCTAACTGGAAACAATCTCTCCTTAACCTGAACAAGCAAATAAAAGCACTAGTAAAATCCTCCAAAGCAAACTTCAAGTCCAAACTGGCCATATCTACTAAAGACAATCATAATGCCTTCTTCACATATGTCTGCAATCTCAAAGGAAGTACTCAGATCTGCTCAGAACTAGTGGTCAAGGACACCACATACACAAACACATAGTCAACCTGCTGTCAAATAGCTTCAGTGAAAATTTCACCCCTCTGTTCCCCCATCATTAAAGCAAGATATCTCCAACACCTTCACCCATCCCCTTATCTCTAGTGAGTGAGCAAGTCATCACTGCCCTCTCAAAGGCAAAAAATACAGCCTCCATGGGACTCAATAACATCCCAGACTGCATCCTGCATGAGCTCTCAGACAGGAACTTGCAGCACCATTAGGCACCCTATTCAACCAAAGCCTGAGTACTGGCTTTATCCCAGCCAAGTGGAGGACAGCCACTGTCATCCCTTTGCACAAAGGTGGAGCGTCCACCGATCCAGGAAATTATAGAACCAACAGCCTAACTAGCCTGATCTGCAAGGCCATGGAATGTATTACCATGGACCTCATTAACAAGGACATTGGCAACCTCCAAACACTCGATCCCGCACAGTTTGGTTTTGTCAAGGGGAAGTCATGCCTGTTAAATATGGTCAACTTTGAGACAGTCACCAAAGCCATGGATGAGGGGAAGAAGGTAGACACTGTCTATCTTGACTTGTCCAAAGCCTTCGATACTATTCCCCACTCGGGTATAATAGATAAACTCACTCAGCTAGGCATCAACCCATATGTTACTAGATGGGTACAAAACTGGCTCACTGCTAGAACCCACCTACTCAAAATAGGGGAAGCCACCTCAAGCAGTAGACCTATGAGTTGTGTACCCCAGGAATTGTTCTTGGGGCACTCAGTTGTTTGGGATATACTTTTCTGAGGTGAAGGTGAAAATCAGTGGGCTGTGGCTGACCAGGTTTTCAGATGACTGCAAGCTGGGCTCTGTCATCAATTCCCCTAGTGATGTGGATATCCTTAAAGAGGGTCTCACCCCAACAAACGACTGGTGCCAGAAATATGGCCTCAAACTGAATGCCAAAAAGTGCATCATCATCCCCTTTGTGGGGAGTGACTTCCCCATAAATGATCACATTAATAACAAGGTCCTAAGCGCACAGTCTGTCATGAGGGACTTGGGCACCCAGGTTGATAGCAAACTGACTTTTAACCACCATATTGCCTCTGTTGTATGGAAAGCTTTCTGCATAGCCCACCTCATTAGTAAGGGTGACTTATCCTGGGACATAAAGGTCATAACATCCTGTATTCTTCCCTTATAAGACCCATTATTGAATGCAATGCCCCTTTCAGCATGTATCTAACAAAGCACATGCAGCAGCTGGAGAGAACACAGAGGTTCCTCACCAGGAGAATCCAGGGCCTCAAACATCTACCCTATACAGGCTAAAAGCCCTGTCCCTCTATTCAGTCTCATACAGACTTTTCAGAGGTGACCTCTGTCTGGCATACAAAGCAATCTCAGACCCCGTCTTGATGGATATGCTGTAATATGGTATTTTTTGTATGTCTCTTATTGGCTTCTTGTCACTTTTATGATTAGGTCCCTACCTATATGAATGGGTGTTATTTTCTCTTGAAAGGAAAAAATGTTTTTAAGAAAAGTTTTAACTTTGGTCAGTAGATGGCGACAGAGCAGTACTTTATTGTTTTTCTGTTTTATTGTCTTTTACACCCTTAGTTTCATAGATTCATAGGTTGGTACTAGGCTATCGGCTCTAGGGTCTATACAAGCCTAGCCATAACAATTCCCTGGATATTTCTTCCCACAATATTTACTTCCTTGGACCCCTGTCTAGCAGGGAGACTGACGTGATCCCCGAGGTGAATTTCCTATCTCCCATCCAGTTGTCAAGGTTCCTTTTGAAGAGGGCCAAGGAGGCACTATGCTTGACATGTATGGGCAGTCTTTTACAGAGTATGGGGAGTCTCGGTCAGGAACCTATCCCTCCAGCATGTTTTGTTTATTGTAATGACAAGGTTTAGATCCCTGGAGCGTGTGGTTCTGAGGGATTGGGATTTCTTTAAGTGGAGCATGCCCAACAGCTCAGGGTTTGACATGGCCTTTTATGGTAAGCAGAGATCACCTCTGAGTAGACGATATGCCACAGAGTATAGCTGGAGGTTTTTTAGATGGTCAGCATAGGACATCTGCTTTAGGCCTGTGATTCTTTTAGTGAGGTATTTCTGTGGCCTTTCCAGCTGTTGCAGATATCTTGTGAAGTACATACCAAACTGGGAGCAGTACTCTAATAATGGGTCTAATGAGGGATGAGTACAGTGGAACAATGACCTCCTTTTTTCCGGATGAAAAGCCCTTAGTGATGAGGTGTGCCACATAGAAGGATTTCCTGACTGTTCTGGCGATGTGGTTATCGAAGTTGAGACCACTGTCCACCTGTGTCCTTAAGTCTCTCATCACACTTTCGGTGTTTAGTGTACTGCCACCTATGTGGTGATTCATGGGTAAATGTTTTCTCTAAAGGGGATAACTATACATTTCTTGGCATTAAGCTTGAGCCCATGGCTCTGGCACCAAGCATCTGTTTCTGTAAGGCCCTTTTGTAGAATATCCACATCATTTGGGGATTCAATAATGTCTCCCAGTTTGCAGTCATCTGCAAACTTTGTTAGCCAGAGTCCCTTAGTGTTGGCCTGTACTTCAGAGATGTAGATGCCAAACAAGAGCGGTCCCAGGACTGAACCCTGAGGTACTCCACTTGTCACCTGTCTGGAGCTGGATTTGGAGTCGGCCACTTTTATAGTCTGGGTTCTGTCAGTAAGCCAGTTGGCAACCCATCGAGTGACGTAGGGATTTATGCCCAGCTTAGTAAGTTTATCTATGATTCCAGAGTGGGGGATTGTGTCAAAGGCCTTGTTGAGGTCCAGATAGGCTGTGTGGACCTCCTTACCCTCGTCCACAGTTTTGGAGACTGATTCAAATAAGTCAATCAGGTTCAGGAGACAAGATCGGCCCTTCACCAACCCAAACTGGGTGGGGTCCAGTGTTTGAAGGTTGCCAATGTCTTTGCTTATAAGTTCCATGATAATGCATTCCATGCCCTTGCAGATCAGGCTCGCCAGACTGATAGGACAGTAGTTCCCAGGATCCAAGGTGGATACCCCTTTTTGGAGTGGGATAACTGTAGCTGTGTGCCACTCAGTGGGCACAAAGTCTGAGGTGAGGCTATGATTAAACATGAAACTTAGGTGAGGTGCCACTTCATTTTGTAGTTCATGTAGTACACAGCCCTAGATGTCATCTGGTCCCATGGGGACTGTATTCTTAGCTTTGGAGAGTGTGGTTTCTACCTGTGAGGCCGTGATTACTGGAATTTGGCAATCTTTTACCATTGAGATGGGCCCTTTAAGGGGTGAGAGGGGGTGAAGTTGGCATTAAATCGATCTGCCAGGATAGTGGCAATATCCTTGGGATCAGTATTTTAATGCCATTCTGTTGTAGCTCAAAGCAGATCTGAACCTTGACATTTAGATTCTTGACATAACTATAGAATGCCTTGTGGTTGTCTTTGAAATCTTTAGCAATTTTATTTTTGTAACTTGCTTTGGAGGATTTTATGAGGGATCTCAGCTTCTTACTGAGGCTGGTAAAGGAGTGTTTTGCATCCTGGGATTTTCCCCTTTTCTGCAACAGTTTCTTCCTTTTGTTGTAAAGTTTGTTTATGGCAGGGGACAACCAGATTGGCTTCCTTTTTTTGGAGGAGAGCATCTTGGTTCTATTTGGGATGGCACGATTCATGCACGAGTGGATGTGCTCGTACAGTGCCTTAGTGTAGGATTCAGCAGTCGAACTTTCAGCTCCCGTCTGCATGGGTGTCATGAAGTTTGTCACTTCCAACTTAAGTGGCATGAAGTTGGCTTTGAAGAAGTTTTTTACAGAGGTTTCCTTACTGGAGGGTGGGGGTGGGATGTGGAGATCAAGGGTGATTAGCTTATGGTCAGATCTGACCAATGAGGGGGTGACCACTGGTGTGGAGCATCTGTCTCCCATGTTGGTAATGACCATGTCTAGGATATTGGAGCCCCTGGTGGGGCAATGGATTAGTTGATCCAGGGCATTAGAATTTTTGAATTCCAAGAACCATTGGGAAAATGTGTTGGTACCCGAGTAGTTTTCCCAGTTAATGGCAGGGTAGTTGAAATCACCCAGTATTAGGGTGTTTGGTTGTATCTTAATATTTTCCAGTATGTTTAGAAAGGTGTAGTGAGAATCTTGGGGTATGGTGGGGGATCTGTAGCAAACTACAGTTTGGATTGTAGTCTTACCTAGTGTTAGTTGCACCTGGAGAATTTTGGATGCATTGTGTTGTGCAGCTAGCCTGGAGGTGTGAATATCCTTGGTGAATAAGGACACTCCTCCACCTTTAGTGTTTCAGTCTTGGTTTGGTGGCCGAAAAGTGTGGTAAGAGTTGTAGCCTGGTATTGCAGGGGTGCTTTCTGGAGCCTTGAACCAGGTCTCAGTTACTGCACAGATATCGATCTTATCCATTTTTGGGAGTGCCTCAAGAGAGTGCATTTTGAGGTTTAGACTTCTAGCATTGAGTAGCATTACCTTCAGATTTTGTATGCTTGTATCTGTTACAGTGGTGGTTTTGTCCCTTGAACCTTGCCTAAAAAAGGCACTATAGGTGTGGCAAGAGCTTTAGCCAGTAACCTGAATTCCAAGGGCGACAGGTGCAGACCATCTCTGGCAAAGCATCGTGGTTTGTCGATCATGTCATCCCAGGCAGACAGATACTGAATCCCCTTTGAATGACACCAGAAGCTTAGCCAGTTTTTAAAGTTGATCATTTTGTCCATATACTGTGGTATCATTCTGGGCGAAGGCAGGATGCTACTCAGGGCTAGGGTCATACCTGCCTGGGCCACATGATCCGAGAGCTCTTCCATGTCTCTTTTCGTGTAGTCCAGGGAGGTACGTCTCAAGTTATTCACTCTAACATGGACAATGACAGAGTCGTATTTGTACTTGTTGTGGAGTGACTTGATTGCATGCGTTATGTGGCAGATCCTGGCACCCGACAGGCAGCTGACTGTAATTTTCTCCTTGTTCAGCCTGGTGAGTGGGACATCAGTGTGCCTGACTATAGAGTTAACTATGACTAAAGTGTTGTGTACATTTTCTTGCCTTAGGGGCTGTTGTTGCGTGGCACACTGGTGTTGTGAGCTATGTGTCACTTTGGTTGCGACTGGTATTTGTTTGCCTTTCAGCTTCAGAGGTCCTTGTTGCTTGGGCAAGTTAATGTTAAGGGCCTCCGCATATGTGGGTTTAGTGTTGCTATATGTGGGTGTTGATGGTATGGGATTTGAAGGGCTGTGTGTTGCTTGATGTGTAGTGCAGGTGTTAACCTTCTCCTCTTGACTGTCTAGCACAATCTTGGCTGGAGAGAGCTTTGCTTCCAGTTTGGCTATGTAAGTGCATCTCTCACAGGTTGTAGTGTTGGGTGGTAGGAGGAGAGGGTTATCTGTGTACATGAGGCAGTTGCTGCATTGCCTCAGTATGCCCAGATTCACCAAGTGGACAGGAGAAATCACCGGAAGCTGACCCTTGAACATGCCTGTTTAGGTGCTTTTTTGTAAGGTACAAGAGTTGTTTTCCTTTACCTTTGCAAGTTACTTTGCAATTATAGGCCGTTTAGTGCCTACGATTAATTTCTCATTATTAACAAGGAGAGTTGAGTGCTTGTATCAGTTTAAGGCTTCCTAGTGCTTTCCAGCAGGTTCTAGAGCAAGTGCTAGTCACAGGGGTTCAGATTTTAATGCTTCTACTAAGAAACCAGCTAGTTCTAAGGGAAAATTTGAGGAGCAGACTTTCTGGCACCTGGAATAGTTCAACTGTAGCCCCACGGTGCTGCATGATACGAAAAACATGCAAACACGTGTGTTTTTAAGCCAGAAAGTTGAAAGGGATAGAAATCAGCCCAAAATGAACCACTCCTCTACTGTTACATAAGACAGTACAATGCTCACCACTCCCACTGGTAAGCAGTAGGACTTCCATCTACCACAGCAAGGTCTGGATAGCTCTGAACACAGAAAATAAAGTCCTGAAACCAGCAAAGCCTGGGATCTGGACTATACTAGCTAGGAAAGGCAGGAAATGAGCAAACAAGGTAGTTTGTGTGTGATATATGTGTACATATATTAAAGTTATTTAATATTTATAACAATGAATTTTAGGATGAAATGTTTTTAAAATAGGTGTATTTATTTGTGTTTTATTGTGAAAATATTTTTAGGTACTGATGATTTGGTATTTACATGTATTAATACTGTATTTATTTAAATGAGTGTAGGAATTTTAATGTTGAAATGGGTTATGCAAAATGCACTTTTTAAGAATAGGGCTGCTAATGATTTAATTAGGAGATGAATTTGATTGGAGTGCCTATTATTTGATAAAGTATATTAGTGTTGAATTTACTGTGGGCGGCCACGGTGGTGCAGTGGTTAGCATTGCCGCCTCACAGCAAGAGGTTCTCCGGTTCGATCCTCGGCTGGGGTGCCTTCTGTGCGGAGTCTGCATTGTCCTCCCTGTGGTCGCATGGGTTTCCTCCGGGTGCTCCGGTTTCCTCCCACATCCCAAAGACATGCTGCAGGTGGATTGGACACTCTAAATTGGCCCTAGGTGTGCATGTGAGTGTGCCTTCTGTGGAAGGTTGGGCGCCGGGCTGGCAACTCGACACCGTAAAACTCCACTGCCAATCAATGTGCAGACAAGGTGATCTGCTGTGGGGACCCCTAACCTGGAAAAAGCCAAAAGAAGAAGTGTTGAATTGACTGTGTACTTGTGTTTGTCTGAAGATGTCTTCTGTGGTGGACAAAAACGTGTAAGAATTGTGTAGCGTTCGTTATTAAATATGTCTGAGCTGCTGGAGTCTCCGTTTCATCTTGTGGTTATTTTATTCGTGTTTTATGGTGGAATTCCTCTTGTTTTAATTTGATTATGCTGCATATCCAGAAGTCAAGCTCCACTCGAGTAACCCACACGCGTGACCTCAACCTGGTCTGTGACATCAATAGGACTTGTTGGTGGGATAGATTTGTGTCTCAGAGACACCCCATTTTGTGAAATAGACTCTCTCTCTGCATCAAGCAGAGTACCTCATTAACCCTTTTTAAGTGCAACCTGGATAATTGGATGGGGAATAGAAAATGCATGCCTGGGATTCCACCTTTGTCCCTGCTGGACAGGGGCATTGGGTGCTGACTTTCAGAACATAGGCTAAATTCTTGACTAGGCTTGTAAGGGCCTCAGGACCAATAGCCTAGTAACTTCCCATGATACCATTGTAGTTCACCCAATAAAGGACCTGACATCATGAATGTCCACTTTCCCGATTGTTCTGCAGTTAGTTTGGTGAATATGGGTATCTTGAAAGAATGTAATGGTTGTATAATGCTCATCGACAGTCATATAATGCTCAAAGAAACAAACACAGCATGCGAGAGATGCATATATGCAATGTTTCTGGAGGCAAAACCCTTGTGTACAAGCACTCAGAATAAAAATCTAGTTGTCAGAAACACGCATGCTACACCCACCACACATAGTGCACACCCCACACATAGACCCACTTATGGTGAGACATATTTAAATACAGTAAACTGTCAGTCAACCAGCACCCATGTGGATTGGTAGATGCTAGATAACTAGTTTCTGGTTGCTTGAGAGTTACTATTTAAAATAGGCCTGACTAATACTGTACCCTGAACTATTTGGTTTGACGTGATCTTAGGTTGAGGATAGAGGAAATTTATTCCTATCTTCCTTTTTAAAACTATAAAAACATAAGGTTTGTTTCTGGGGGGGGGGGGGGGGGGGCAGAAAGTGCAACACATGAAAATTGTAATGTATTTCTTTAATTTTTTTTTTCTAGTTGCTTGACAGTTCTGGTTAACTGAGAATTTACTGTACAGTCTTCCCAAACCCCAAAAACTTACCAAACATTGCACCTGCAAAAGTTATCCTCAGCAAATTTGAAAGAACTCAACAACACAATACCTAACACTGTACATACAACCACATCCTGTGCCCTTTCAACTGCAAAGCCCATAAGGCAAGTCAGTACACTACCCAAGACTATAGTCATAAGGGACTCCATTGTATCATATACTGATGCTCCACTCACCAGGCTGAACAAGGAGAAAATAACGGTCCATTGCCTATGAGGGCCAGGCTCTATCGAGTTACTCATGCACTGAAGTCATTGCACCAGAGGTACCAGTATGACTTGGTCATTGTCCACATAGATGTAAATGTCCTCAGCTGTACCTCCCTAGACTATATTAAGGCAGACATTATGGAGCTCTCAGACTATGTATCAAAGGCTGGTATGAGCCTATCATTGAGCAGCATTCTACCTGTACCAAGGAAGATTCCATAATATGAACAGAAGACGATTGATTTTAATAATTGGCTTAGTTTCTAGTGTGATTCTAGGGTGATGCAATATTTGTCACTGTGAAAGCACATGGTTAACAGACCACATTGTTTTTCTAAGATGGTCTGCAACTGTCTTGCCTAAGCTTTCAGATATTGGGTAAAACATTGTCCTACCCCAGGTAGCTTTTTAAGGCCATGCCAAATTGGCAAAACTTCCAACATGGCAAAATTAAGCCAAGGAAATCTAAAGGTGTTACTGTTCAATACCAGGAGTCTAACCAAGAACCTCCAGACACCCCCAAGCTCTACTTACAATGCAGAAGTCTGTGCAGTTACTGAGACATGGTTTAAAGCCCAGGAAAGTACCCAAGCAGTGCAAAGCTTCAGTGCCTTCCGCACACTTAGATCAGTAACTGCAGAGGCAGGGATTAAATGTGGAAGCGTCTCAGTGTACAACTAGTAACATACCTGTAGTATGGTTAAGCAGGATGATGCGCTGGAGTTCCTCCATGTCCAGATTACCATGGGCAAAGTCCCATATCATATCCTAGCAAGCTACAGGTCTCCCTCTATGTCCAACAAAACCCATACCTCATATTCAGATGTATTGAAGACACTCTCCATTCAACAAATACCATACTCATGGGGGAATTGAATTATTCCTCTAGAAACTGAGAATCCCACATTACCCCAAATCTGCAGGTGCAGAGATTCCTAGACTATGTAAAAAGTACTCATGGGAGAATGCTATGACTGCCCCCCATGACATGTCTTTTCTGGTAAGGTCAGACCACAACGTATTCTCGTTTGAAATAAAAATAAGTTCTGTAACCTCAACAAACCCTGTCGCAGTTAGGCAAACTACCTTTTATTAAGTGATAATGTGTAAATTTCAATCCCCTCTAAACCCAGGTAACACAGTAGCCTCTTTGGAATTGCTCACAGAAACTCTGTAGAACCATGCCAGTGACTGCATAGAGATACGTACATACATACATACAAATATTTCAAGCATGGGCATTAATGCCCTTCTAGCCAGCCAATATACCAAAACAGTTGTTCCCATAACAAGTGTCCAGGGTGTTCTTAAACATATCTGAACTTGTGCTCACTTTAATGTAATGTGGTAGTGCATTCCATACATTAGAGAACCAATTAGTGCACTAGAATCTTCTACACAGGTTGTCTGATGATTCTCTACTACATTTTGTTAACACCAAATATTCCCAGAGGTAGTTGTCTCTAAGTGCCCTATATACCTGAATAAGGTCTCCTCTTAAATGTCTGTATGAGACACTGTACAAGTTTGGATATTTTAGTCTTTTATAATAACTTGCCCTTGGTATATTTCTGCTGTACTCTTTCCTGTTTTCTCATATTTGTTTTCTTATAAGGTTTCCATATTGTTAGTCCGTACTGAAGTTTGGGTCTAATGTAACTAACAAAGAACGATTACATAATTTCTGGTTTCCTAGACTTTACAAATCCTTTTATACAGTCTATAGTTCTATAACTATCATTAGCCAATTGGTTGATATGATTAGAAAAACTCAAAGCTGGATCTACCAATACGCCCAGCTCCTTAAATCAATCTACAGTTTCAATTATTGTGTGCTGTATTAAATATAGACCCTTCAGTTTATGCCTCCCAAATGTCATATGCTTAGTTTTTTAAACACCTTTTTTGAATTATCACTTGTGACATAGGCAAATTTCCATTTATATAAAAGTAATCAAACTGTATTAAATTAACATTAACAAACATTGTACTTCACATATATTGCTATATATATATCATACAACTTAAGCAACATTACATAAATTATTCAATTCCTGCCCATTTTTTAAAACAAGAAATACCTTAATTAAACCATCACTTATGACATAGGCAACATACCTCTCAACCTCTTAGCACAATAAATCTGGACAAAGCCAAAAATAATGGGGGACAAAGGCCTAAAACTATGGACAGATTTTAAGTATTGCTCCTATAAATTTAAAAAGTGACTAGAATAAAAGGGCTTTTGTTCTGATGTTTTTTCTGAATGATATGAAGTCTGAAATTCAAATGTCTGTCATTATTTAGCAAATTTAGTCTTCACAAATTTGCCAGAAAAACACATTTTTTACGAGGAACTGACCAAAAATATGAAACAAAATCTGGACAGTTGCGAGAGGTGTGAGGGGCAATCATGCATGTATATAAATGGAAACAAACCACACTGACACAATTCTAGTTGAAAGCATTTTACATCACAAACCATACTGACACACTCCCAAATGCAAGCATTATACATCACTTATAGTCTACCCAATAATTTTCAATAAACCATTACATAGCTTATAGTCTATCCAATCATTTTCAATCAAGCATTACATAGCTTATTTAAGTCCTGCCTTGTTTTAAACCTCATTTCTCCCCAGTATGTATTGTTCCTATAATTCCCATGTTTTCCTGTGTAGTTTGCTCCTACCCTTTTCTGAAGGTCTCAATTCCAGTTGTTTTATCTCTGTTACAATATTTGCTACTTCTAGTATAGTTGGTTTAGATTTTGATTTCCATTTTCTAGTAATTCCTTTTTTGACACCCACCATAATTAGACACAGCAAGGCCTTACCATGTCTAGGCAATTCTGATTCTGTATCATAACTCAGAAAAAAATCTCCCTCATCACACCAATCTGCCCACTCAGCATCTCCAGCAGTGCATCCCGCAGGGAATACTTAAAATCTGCCAACTCACAACACTCCCAGAAAATATGTTCCCAATTTCCTCACCCCCCCATCACATATCCAACACTTGCTGTCCACCTGAGAAACAATTCTCTGGAGTATACTTGGTTCATAGGTTCATAGGTTTATACTAGGCTATCTGCCCTAAGGCATTTATAAGCCTAGCCCAAAGTTTTGTGGCTTACGCCACCCTTTATATGAAAAAATACTGTGCCCATTAGTTTGTTGTGCCTCTGTCCAGCAGTGACACAGAGATGATTCCCAGGGTAAACTTACGATCTCCCATCCACAGGTCAAGATTTCTCTTGAACAGAGCCAGCGAGGTGCTCTGCCTCACATGGACCGGGATTTTATTCCACAGCATAGGGAGTCTCTGAGTGATAAATCTATCCCTCCAGCATGTCCTATTTATATCCTTGCTAAGGTTTAAGTCGCTTGCTCTAGTGGTTCTGGAGGATTTGGATTTTTTGAGGTGGAGCATGTCCATTAATTCCGAGTTGGACATGGCCTTGTATGTCAGGCACAGGTCGCCTCTGAGCAGACGGTATGCGACTGAATAGAGCTGGAGTTTCTTCAATCTGGCAGCATATGACAGATTTTGGAGTCCCTTTATCCTTTTGGTGAGGAACTTTTGGGGTCTCTCCAATTGCTGCAGGTGTCGGGTGAGATGCATCCCGAATGGGGCATTGTACTCTATCAGGTGGGCAATGTAGAAGGTCTTTCTAACCACTTTAGCAACGTGAGTGTCAAAAGAAAAGCCACTGTCAACCTGGGTCCCCAGGTCCCTGATAACATCTTCTGTGCTTGGTGGATTGCCACCTATATGGTAGCTTGGGGTTACCTTGTTTTTCCCGAAGGGTACGACTATACATTTTTTGGCGTTTAACTTCAGGCCATGGCTCTGACACCAGCTATCAGTTTCCGTGAGTCCCCTCTGAAGGATATCCGTGTCCGATGCACTTTCCACTATGGCGCCCAGTTTGCAGTCATCTGCAAACTTTGTCAGCCAAAGTCCTCCTATGTTGGCCTGTACTTCTGAGAAGTAGATGCCGAACAATAGGGGGCCAAGGACCGAGCCCCGTGGGACACCACTTGTGACCAGCTTGGAGTCTGACATAGCGCCAGCAACTCTAACCCTGTGGGTTCTGTCCTTAAGCCAGTTTGCAACCCATCTTGTGACATATGGGTTTACATTTAAGCTGGTAAGTTTTTCTATAATACCCGAGTGGGGTATTGTGTCGAAAGCTTTTGCAAGGTCAAGGTAGGCTGTATGGACTGCCTTTCCCTCATCAATGGCCTTGGTGACTGTTTCGAAGAAGTCGACCAAGTTCAAAAGGCATGATCTGCCCTTGACAAAGCCAAACTGGGTTGGGTCCAATGTTTGCAAGTCCCCTATATCTTTGTTTATGAGCTCCATTATGATCCTCTCCATAGCTTTGCAAACTAGACTTGTTAAGCTTATGGGGCGGTAATTACCAGGGTCCGTAGAGGCACCGCCTTTGTGGAGTGGGACCACAGTTGCCGTACGCCACTCCTTGGGCACGTATCCTGTGGTAAGGCTGAGATTAAACAGCTGCCTTATGTGCGGGTTTAGTTCCTCATTGAGCTCGTGTAACACACAGCTGGGGACACCATCCAGTCCCATTGCTGCTGTGTTTTTAGCTTTAGAGAGAGCAGCTTTCACCTGCGCATTTGAGATGTCTGGGAGGCTACACTCCGCTGGGATAGTTATCTCTCCTTTTGGGGGGGAGAGGGGGGTGAAGTTTGCACTGAACCTGTCTGCCAGTATGTTGGCAATGTCTGTGGGTTCAGTGATTTTTGTATCATTTTGGACTAATTCTGAGCATGTCTGGGAGTTTCTACCCAGGTTTCTAACATAGCTGAAAAAGGCCTTATGATTGTCTTTTGAATCTATGGCAATTTTTCTCTCAAAATTGGCCTTGGATGATTTTATGAGTGCTCGTATTTTTTTACTAATAATGATCAGGGGTGACTTCCCTTTTATGGATTTTGTTCTATCATGTAATAGCTTTCTCCTCTTATTGTAAAGTTTGTTAATGGCTGGGGTCCACCAGACTGGACGTTTGCCCTTGGTGGAAAGAGTCTTGGTTTTATTTGGGATTGCCTGATCCATGCAGTCCTGGAGGTGTTCATAGAAGGCATTTGTAAGGGCTTCCGCGGCTTGGGTTGTGGTTTCCACTGGCTCGGGGGCCTTGAAGGATTCCACACCAGTCTTGAGTAGTGTGAAGTTTGCTTTAGAGAAGTTCTTCACTGTGGTCTTTTTTGTTTGGGGTGGGGCGGGATGTGGATTTCCAGTGAGATTAGTTTATGATCAGATCTCACCAATGAGGGATATACTTCCGGTGTGGAGCATTTTGTCCCCATGTTTGTGATAACGAGATCTAGTATATTTTCTCCTCTCGTGGGAACAGTGACTAGTTGTTCCATGGCATTTGAATTTATGAACTCCAGGAACCGTTGGGCTAGAAAGTTAGGGCTTGAGTAATGTTCCCAGTCTATATTTGGGTAGTTGAAGTCACCCAATATGATGGTGTTTGGAGATACATTTATACCCTCCAGTGTCTTCAGGAAGGCTGTGTGGGGTTCCTGAGTTTGAGAGGGTGGCCTGTAGCATGCTACAAATTGCAGAGCAGTTTTGCCTATGGTTAGTTGCACCTGGATGGTTTCCGAAGCTTCGTGCGTTGCCACCAACCTGGAGGTGTGGGTATCCTTGATGAATATAGATACACCCCCTCCTTTTGTGGTGTGGTCTGGGTTTTGGGGCCGGAACGCATGATATGAGGTGAAACCTGATAGTGCCGGGGTGCTCTCAGGAGCCTTGAACCAGGTTTCAGTTACAGCACAGACATCAATGTTCTCCATACTGAGAAGGGCCTTGAGTGCGTGCATTTTGAGATTTAGACTTCTGGCATTGAGCAGCATTACCCTCAGTTTCTTCCCATTTTTGTTTTCTAGGGTGGTAGGTTTAGAATTTGAGCCTTGCCTAAAAAAGGCACTATGGGAGTGGCAAGAGCCTTAGCCAATATCCGGAATCCCAGGGGTGACAGGTGCAAGCCGTCCCTTGTGAAGCAGCGTGGCTTGTCAAGCATGTCATCCCAGGCAGATAGACACTGGATCCCCTTTGAATGACACCAGAAATTAAGCCAATTGTTAAAGCTGATCATCTTGTCTGTATATTGTGGCATCATTCTTGGTGAAGGAAGGATACTGCTCAGGGACAGGGTCATACCTGCCTGGGCTTCATAATCAGAGAGCTCCTCTATGTCTCTTTTCATGTAGTCCAGGGAGTTACATATCAGGTCGTTCACACCAGCATGGACAATGACTGTGTCATATTTGTACTTGCCATGGAGTGACCTGAGTGCTTGTGTTATGTGGCGGATTCTAGTGCCCGATAGGCAGCTATATTTGGGATATACAATTATCTGTGCAAACATTTCCAAGCACAAAGCCTAAATCTTCTAGATTTTGTTACATAGTTAAGATACATACATATATCCTCCCATTGTTTCTTTGTGAATTGCTTATGCAATCTCTCCTTCCAAGCCTTTCTAACCTCCTCTGATTGATTCTAACAGTTATCATGCAATATTTTATATGATCTACTAAATATTCCTTTTTTAATGGCAGCTTCTGTTCTAGATTCTACTAAAAACTCTACCAGTGCTGGTCTTTTGTCTAGGACCCCCCCATTTCTTTTTCTTTGCCTTTACTCTGATATCAGCCTTGATGGGGAAGGCAATCTCTAACCTAAAATAAATTCTAGGCATCTTCCCATTCTATCATCTTTCTCTCTCTAGTTATTTGCTCCCAATATCTTGGTTCCTTTGCCAGTTTTCTCCAATAAATTTCAGCCCCCTCTTGCCTATTATCTGTGTCTGTGATAACAAGTCATCCCTATTGGCAGAATCTCCTTTCTCCATTCTCATGTTGGCTTAGTACTTAGAATACTTTCTGCTACTTTACAGATATAATATTCTGCATGATTATTGCTATTATTTTTAAAGGCCTGCACCTCAAATCCCACTCTTTCATTGTTTCTTGAGCTTCCCTCTTGTTTCATCATCATTCATTTTCACTTTGAATTATAGTTTTCTGCTTGTGCTATGTATAGGAGCCTCAACTGTGTAGCTCTGAAATACCCCTTCAAATTAGGTAATCCAAGTCCATACTGTTCTACTGGAAGAATCAGCTTATCCCACTTGACTCTTGCTGTCTTCCCCTTCCAGATAATGTCCTTCAGCTCTTTATTATTTGCTATACACACTTTTTCCTCTGGTTAATACAAATATGCCTGACCTATGTATAAGATTAAAGGGACTAAAAACATTTTAACTGTTTGTATATATTCACAGTATCTTACTATCCATATCCTTATAACAAAAGCTTCCATTTTCTCAGTTTTTGTATCATCTTTTTAGTCTCTTCCCACATATCCTTGTCTGCAACACCAGCATAATGTTTAATCCATACACCTAAATGCTTAATTGTATCATGTTCCCATAAATATGGATATTGCTGCACCGACTTTTTGTTTTATTAAAAGCCCTCAAAAATACCTCCAATACCCCCTAAAACCTATTAACTTAATACTAACACACAAAACTATGTACATCTTTAAATGCTGAAATTTTATATTCCTAATAGGAACAAATGTCCCAAACTGACAGCCACACTTACAGACTTGAGTTAACCTAAAAGAAAGGTTATTCATGCTAAGATGCATGATGCAACATGTGCTTCTACTAACTGCTAACTGGTTTTGTCTTACCTTTATAGCTCCTCCAGCTGGGAGAATCCCTGAATGCTTTCAAAGAATGTTATGTCCTAGCCAACTTTTCTTTTTTTCCCAGCCAATCACTTTCCACCAGACTGTAGCTGATATTTCTTTATCAGATTGTCTCCATGGAGACATGCGAAGCAGGCAACACATTTCTCAATATCTGATTGTCTCCATGGAGACATGAGAATCAGACAGTCAGTTTCTTTTTATCAGATTTTTTCCATGGAGACACAAGTATCAGATATATAATTGCTACTAAGCATGCATTCATTTGCTACAAAAATCATAATAATCAATATTTTTTTCAATCTAAGATCCTTAATCCAGTCATTTCCCCCATGCAAGAATGAGAAGAAGAATATTATTTTTTTTGTCGTGCTCTTTTAACTTGTTTTTCTTTCTTCTTTTTTTATATTGCAGTGTCTACATTTCTTAACATTGATCAAGAAAAAAAGATAGTGGAAGAGAGAAAGGAAAGAAAAGAAAGAACAGTAGCACTTGTTTACAATCCCCATTACACTTAAAGTAACTGAGAAAACTTTACTTTATAGCATGCAAAGAAAACCACAACAATAGTACTATTATGATTTTATTTCTTTACTTACAGTAAACTTTCTCCCTCCTCTTCCCCTCCCCAAAGCATTTTTCCAAGCAGTAATGACTTGAAGTATGTCATATGCTTTAGAGTCCTCCACAAGTCCAACAAATTCTGAAAAAGTCCAATATTTTCAGATTTTCTTGTTCTGTCATACTTTACAGATATTATTATTGCATTGTAATCCCATATTAAGTTAATGGTTTTATTACTGTTCATCTCTATCTCCCAAATCTTGTTTCTGCTTCATTTCCAGTGTACTCTTGATTCTTCTAGTCAGTTCATATGCTCCCCTCCTTCTCTCCAACAGTTTCCATTGAAACATTGGAAAAGTTTTCACAGGTACAGTCTCTCTGTGGTCTTTATTACCAGAAGAACAAGAAGCAGCATCTCCTTCTGTTTCACATTTCACTTTTTGTTGGACAAACTTCTGTATTTCCTCCTTAGCATCTACTTCATGAAAAATGATTTTGTCCATCCAGGGAAGAATACCTTGAAGTACAGCAGTTTGATCCTCACACCTGTATCTCAGCATTCCCTGAATAGTGGAATAAATTTACTACTCTTCTGCCTGGTGTACAATGAGTAATCATTCTCCACAAACACTCTGCTGTCTCCCACTTTTAACATTTTATCCTTCTGCCACAATATTGTCAGGATCAGCTCCTTCTGCTGGTAGGATTGCATCTTTACTATTAAAGGTCTGGTTGCTTTCTGATACCCGTGTTTGGAGCATACACACAATGTGCCCTTTCAAGTAACAACTCCTGCTGTGTAATACCAGTCCAGTTACTTATTTGTGCTTTCCTAAAATTAATGCAGTCTGTTCCTTCCAGCTTCTCTGTTATAGCTGAAAATCTCAGGTTTTCTCTACATGCTCTGTCCTCTAATTCTATTATTTTTTAAAACATCTCTTCCTGAGAGTCTCATATTCATTCAGCCTTTTCTTCATTTTGACCTCTGATTTTTGCAGCTTATCACCTTATCTGAATGTCTGTTTAAAGCGTATTTCATTTTTTCCAGCCTTTTGTTGTTTGTATTGATATACTCCATCAGTGTTTTGTTTATTTTAACCAGGTCTGTGTGCAGGTGTCTTGTATCTTCCTGTATGTTACTGGAAGTGATTTCTGGAGGTTGCATTACTATTTCCCTAGTCAGTCTTTCTTCCTCACTTTTTGTAGCTGATTTTTTTTCCTGACATCCAGTTGGTACACTTACTACCCAGTTATTTAAATTTACCCATAAATGCAAAAGTCTACTGGTTTACTCTGTTGGGTTTCTGTTTTCACACTTTAGAACTAGAATTAAGCTGCTACTCAATATGCAGCCATCTTGGAAGTCCTCATATGCTTAGTTTTTGATGTATTTATCGACATGTTATTTTCCTGTACCCAAATGGTCAATTTAGTCAAGTTCTTTTGCAGACATGCCCTATGTATAACATTTGTAATCAGTGTATCTAATTTCACATAATCTGCATACAGACTGTAGAACACCCCAGATGAAAAAGACAGATCTACAAGATAGAATTTAAACAAGTGTGGACCTAGGTCAGAGTCCTGTGGGACACCCTGACTGTAGCTAAGAATTTCATGCTCCCAGTTGCTGTATGATACTTGCCATGTCTTATTTGTAAGTCATGCAGCTATCCATTTTATCAAGAGGTCACCAGTATCTAGTTGATCTAATTTATTGGTCAGTGTGTTGTGTATGACTCTGTCAAATGCTGAAGTTAAACCTGTATAAATTACATTGCAGCACAATTTTTCATGCATAATTGCTATTACATTTTTAGAGGACATCATGTCACCGGTAGTATTAGATCTATTTTCAAAATATGCATGCTACTATATGGTTTCAAATCCCAGCCTTTCCAATTCTGATAATAACTTATCCAATATTACCTTCTCCATTATTTTCCACAGCATGAAATTTGACTTGAGGCTCCATATGACTCTGGGTTTGTTCTACTCCCCTTTCCCTTAAAGACAGTTTTAACAAGTATGTTTCCAGTCTTGAGAAATGTCATCATATTTATACAGCCTAGTAAATAATAGATATAACAATGCTGTAAGTTCTTGCTTAAGTATTCTTAGGTCATTATTACTAATTCCATCTCCACTGTGTGCTTTGTTTGGATCCAGTTTTCATAGTTCTTTTTCAATATAACCTAATTTGATTTCAGTATCTGAGGTTACCTGGATGCCACTAGGACGACTTTTCACCCCCTTTGTGGAGCCAAACTATTTTGAGTAAGATTTTGTAAATATATCTGTAATCCTGTACCTACCAAAAGTAAGCCGAAAATTAATTAAACAAACCGCCTGATGGAATCCAGAATTAAATAGGTTGTGCAACAAAAGAAGAAAGTCATAGCTAAAATTAGTAAGTATAACACCAAAATTGATTAAAAACTCTCTTATGAAACTGAATGTACAAAATAAGAGGACTAATTAAGACCAACAAATCAATTTTTGAGGTAAAGATAGCATTTTAGGTCAAAAACAAGCTTTAAGCCTTATTTAGATATGTCCAAAACCTCAAAGGCAGTACACAACAGTGTGCCTAATTGCTGGTAAATGGAACCATGTTCACAGAAATGGGAGATATAGCAAATCTTCTGGATGACAAATTCACCTCCAGTTTTAACCCCTCTCACCCACAGCCACCCTCCCCAGGAAATACCATCTAACATAACCCTGCCAACCTTCATTAGGGAGTAGGTCTTAAAGGCACTCTCTGTGGCCAAGAATACAGCTTCAGTGGACCTGATAATATCCCAGGATACCTCCTAAATAACCTAAACTATAACTGTCATGGACACTAGAGTCACTATTCCACCAAAATCTCAGAAAAGGCTTTGTACCACATGAATGGAGTACTGCAATGGTCATCCCTTTGCACAAAATGAGCCATTAATGGTTTTCAGGAACTACACACCCATTAATCTGACTAGTCTCATATGCAAATCCATGGAAAGAATTATCATGGAAATGACTAACAATGACTTAGGAAACCTTCAGACACTGGACCCAACCCAGTTTGGCTTTGTCATAAATAGGTCATGCTTACCAAACCTGCTGGACTTCTATGAGAAAGTCACCAAGACAATGCATATTCCCTACCTTGACCTAGCTAAGGCATTTGATACAATAGCCACCTTGATCATTGCAACTTCATGGATTTAGGCATAAACCCTGATGTAATATGCTGGATAGCCAACCTGCTGAAAGATAAGACACAGGAGGTTAGGATTGCAGAGACCACCTCCACAAGGATGCTGGTCACCAGTGGAGTCCTCCAAGGGTTCTGTCCTGGGCTCACTGCTCTTTAGCATCTACTGCTCAGAATTCAAGGCTAATATTAAAGGCATCTGGCTGACCAAGTTTGTAAATTATTGCAATCTTGGAGCAATTGTAAGTATCCCCCCAACATACTAACATTTTACAGGAAGGTCTAACACAGACCAGTGATTGGTGCCAAAGCCATAGCTTATAACTCAATGCTGAGAAATGCTTAATAGTACCTTTTGGGAAGTAGACTGCCCCAGAAAACTACCTTATCCATAAACACCCCTAAAAGTAGACACAGTAGTCAAGGGTTTGGAGACTCAGGTAGACAGTGATCTGGCGTTCGACGAGCTTGTGTCTAAGGTTGTAAAAAAACATTCTATGTCACTCAACTTATGAGTAAGGACATAGCATCTTTTCCCAGGGAAGTAACGTGCCACTATACTTAGCCCTAATCAGACCCAGTATATACATGACCTGGCACATGCAATGACTGGAACAACCACAGAGATACTTCACAAAAAGATTACAGGACATAAGCAGAATGCCCTATGCAGATCACTTCAAAGCCCTCATCCCTTTATTGTTTCCTATAGACTGCTGAGAAGTGATTTATGCATGGCATACAAGGCATACTTGAGTCCCGTCCTGATGAACATTTTGCATATTTGCAAAACAAGCAACATCAGAACTACTAGATTTCAAGGATTTAATCTTTGCTTGTAATTTAAATAGGACATGTTGGAGGGGCAGGAATGTATCGCAAGAATTCCCTTTCTTTGGAATATGCTTCCCATCCATGTGAAGCAGAGCACTTCCCTAATCTTATTCATGCATAACCTGGACCAGTGGTGGGAAATCAGAAGTTCACCTCTTGTCTGACACTTATGTCACTGATGGACAGAAGCAGCTGTTAAATCTTGCCCTCTAAGGCAAAACAGCCTGTGGGATACATTTGGTTTGTGTCACTAGGGTTACAAAGGCCACAGTTGTCATTAGCTTAGTGTATACCTATGAACCTATTAAGCTAAATAGCTGTCGGGTAAAGCAATGTATTTTTACACTCTAGCAAGCACTTGTTTTTACATCTAGGGGCTATGGATTTTCCATCAAGTGTTCTGGGAGGTCTGTTTAGGTTGGGAAGCACCTGAGATTTCTGCATGTTGTTTTATTGGCTGGAGGGCTTATTATTTTGTTTTTAATGCCTTTATAAATTCTGTAGAATTGAGTGGCTCTTGGCTCATTTATACAAAGCAAAGTACTTTTATTGATTAATCAACTTTTATAAGTTGTTTAATGTACACTAATGTATCTGTGGCTTTAAGTTTGTTTATGGTAGCATTTTGTATCTTTTAAGTTTGTTTGTGGTAGCATTTCACTCCGGATGCTCCTTTACTGTGCTTTTAAATTAGGAGGACTGGGATTATTCATCTAGTGGCAGTCGATGTTTACCTGGTCTATCTGAGCTGGGAAGCACACAAATGGGCTCTAAGTATTTTTTGCACTTCTCTTGTATAATGTAACTGTAATTCAGCAGTTTCAAAACATTTCCTGCTGCTGCTTTAAGTAGTTAATTGCATTGTATTGTATTGTATCTGTTAGCTGTAAGGCTGTTATAGGTAGTTTGCGTGGTCTTGCTACACTTAGTTTCCAAACCAGCTATTGTACGTTATGAAGGTGTTTTTCTGTACCCCCTGTGGCAGAAGTGTGTTGATCTAACTTGTGTGAGCTGGGAATTGCTGGTGGAAGGCTTATTGTGTGCTTTCCTGATTGGTAGTTAGCACACTTCTGCCACAAGAGTACAGAAAAACACCTTTTGATTTGGAGCTCAAGTGTAACAAGACCACACAAACTATCGACAACAGCCTGCAAACTGGCTATGTTGCAACAGAATGGAGGACAGCAACAGTAATCCCTCTGCACAAAGAGGGGTCATCAGCTGACCCTGGAAATTATAGGCTCATAAGCTTGACTGGACTCATTTGCAAGGCCATGGAAAGAATCATTACCCATGTCCTTGTTAATAAGGTCAATAATCTCCAAATGCTGGATGCAACCCAGTTTGGATTCATTAAACGGAGATCATGCCTGTTAAACATAGTTTATTTCTTTGAGAAAGTCATCATGGCCCTGGACAAGGAAAAGACAGTGCATACTACCTATCTTGACCTAGCCAAGGCATTTGACACAATTCCCTACTCAGGTGTTATAGAGAAACTCTCCCAATTGGGAGTTAACCCCTACATTACCAGATGGGTAGCCAACTGACTCACGACAGGACATACACTGTCAAAGTGGGTGATTTCACCACTAGCAAACAACCAGTCACCATCAGCATACCACAGGGTTCTTTGCTGGGCCTCTTACTGTTTGTAATTTATTTCCCAGATGTCCAGGCAAGCTTGTATGGCCTATGGCTGACCATGTTTAAAGACAATTGCAAATTGGAAGCATTCATTGAGTCCCCCAGTGATGTCAATATACTGCAGACAAGTTTAATGCAGACAAATGATTGGTGCCAAAACCACAGATTAAAGCTAAATGCAAAACATCCCTTTGGGGAACCTGACATCCTGATAATTACATTATAGACAGCACCCCCTTAAGTGTAGACCCAGTGGTACGTGGTGTAGGTACTCAGGTTGCTAGTAACCTGAACTTTGAGTACCATGTATCCACTGTAGTAAATAAATCTTTCAATGTGACATGTCTTGTACGTAAAGGCATTGCATCTAGGTCTAAGGATGTTATAATTCCATTATACTTGGCCCTCATCAGACCAGTAATGGTGTATAATGTCCCCTTTTACATGTACCTCACCAGACACCTGCAACAACTGGAGAGACCACAGAGATTTCTCACCAAGAAATTACAGGGTACACAAAAAAGAAGTTCTGTCTTACCATAACATTCCATCTGTGTTGTTGATCTTCACTAATGCTTGAATGTGGGATCAGTTCTGAGCCTCAGAACTGACTCATCCATTTATTTCAGCTCCTGCCTTCCAAAATTCTCGTGCTAGGCACTACCCATGATGTTCCTTTGTAAAATACCTCAGATCGAGTTTACCAAAAACAGTGACAGACAGAACAAAGTAATAAAAGAGATGCCAAGTTTGATTCCATATAATGAAGCCAGTCTTTTGGGATATTTGGCCCACTAAGAGTCTTAGGCAGGGGGAAGGGGGGGGGGAATGTCAAGGATTAGTGAAGACTGACAACACAGATGGAACGTTATGGTAAGGCATAATTTCTTTATCTGATGTTGTCAATCTTCACATAATCCTTGACTGTGGGACTCTCATGGAAGAATATTCTGGAGGACCATTGACCTGAAAGATGCACATCCCCTAGAGACCTGGTCCAATTTGTAATATGTGATAAAGGTATGAGCAGATGCCCATGTAGCTGCTGCACAGATGTTATCTAAAGAAGCTCAGGCATGAAAAACTGTGGAAGCAGCTACTGCTGTCATCGAATGAGCTTTTACAGGACGCAGTGTTTGAAGTCCCTTTGAATTATAAACAAAAGTAATGCAATCTCTAAGCCATTTAGCTAATGTAACCTGAGAAATTGGGTTACCTAGTGAGAGTGAGGAAAAAGCAACACACAACTGGTCTGATTTCATGATATCTTTTGGTCTGTGAAGGTGGAAACCTAACTATCTATGGACATCCAGTAGGTGCAGCCAGTATTCTCCCTTATTGGAGAAATTAGAAAAAAAGACTGGTAGGTGTAAGGTTTGATTGATATTGGATTCTGAAACAACCTTTGGAAAAAAGGAAGGATTAGTCCTGAGAGAAACCCTGTCCTCGTGAAATATTGGGGGGGGGGGTTGCAGGGCAAAGCTTGAATTTCTGATACTCTTCTGGTCAAGGTGATCGCTATTAAAAACACAGTTCTCCAGGTCAAAAATTTTAATTCACAGGTAGCCAATGGTTCAAAAGGGGATAAGGTGAGGCATTGAAAGACCAAGGGTAAATCCCATGGGATGCTGGGTTCTTTCAAGTGTGGTCTTAGCATAAGGGTTCCTTTTAAAAAGGCCTTACACAGTTTATAGGACATGAGAGAAGACCCATCAAAACCAATATGAAAGTTGGATATTGCAGCCAGGTGTACTCTAATGGTGGTAGCTGAAGAGCCAGACTGATAAAGATAGGTCAAAAATTCTAGAGCCTTATCCATAGGAGCTGCATAAGGGTCAAAATCTTTAAGAGCCCATCTGGTGAGTTTTTCCCATTTACTATGGTACAGTTTTCTAGTTGAAGGCTTGTGATGAGCTAGAATGATTGTCAGACGGATGATGTAAGAGAGGAAAGCCTGGCAATCATGGGAACTGGAGAAGCCATGCAGTGAGCTTGAGAGGGTGGAGATTTGGATGAACCATTCCTTCTGGGTGAGATAGATCTGCACTGGGTCCAAAATCCAAGGTTTCCAAAGTAGATGAGGCCAAATGAAGGGAAACCACATCTGTCGAGGCCAAAATGGGGCAATGAGGATTATTGTGTTCTTCGACCTCTTGGCTTTCTTTAGAAACTGACTTAGAGGAGTCAAAGAAAAGGCATAGAGAAGACCAGAGGGCCAGTCATGAAAAAGAGTGTCTCTGGGTGATTTCCTCGAAGGGGGATTAGGACAAAGTAACTGCTGTACTTATTTGGGGTGGGTGCAAACAGGTCGCACCAAGGTTGGCCCCAGTGGTGGAAAATCCTTTCCACCACTGTCAGATTGAGAGACCACTTGTAAGGTTAACAGGATAGTTTTGCTCAGCTTGTCCACTATCATGTTGGATCTCCCCGGAATGTGCTTTGCTGCTAGAATGCGGTTGGAAGAAATTGCCCATTACCAAACTCTAAGGTCTTCTCAACAAAGTGGATAAGATCTGGCTCTGCCTTGTTTGTTATTATACCAATACTACCGACATGTTGTCCATCTGAATTGCCTCTGTTCAAAAGGGGAGGGTATCTTGAAAAGCTTGCAATGCTTGGAGCACCGTCCTCATCTCTAGAACATTGATGTGCAAATTGGCCTCCATTTGGGACCATGTACCTTGGAATGCCCTTCCCAGATAATGCCCTCCAACCCTATCTGGGAAGCATCCATGGTCGCTATGGCCTGGAGCTGTGGAAGGAGAAATGGACAGCCTTAAAGGATTTCATTGGACTGAATCCACCACAACAGGTCTGGTTTGCAATGACTGGTGATCAAGATATGATGGGACATGGGTTGATTCATTAAAGACCATTGGGAGGCTAGAAGTCATTGAAGAATCTGCATGTGATATCTGGCTAAGGGAACTAAGTTAATAGAGGCAGCCATGGACCCTAGTGCTTGCAGAATTAGCTTCGCTGAAACACTTCTTTTCTGGATAATGTGATTTATCTGTGATCTGATTTTCTGGAGCCTTTCTAATGGGAGTGATGCTATTCCCGTCATGGTATTTAAACAGACTCCAATAAATTCTAACTGTTGCGTGGGTTCTAGATGTGACTTTTCATAATTTACTGTGATGCCTAAAGTAGCACAAAGATGAAAGGTGTAATCTCTTGCCCTTAGGAGTTGACTTCTGGTGGTAGCAGTGAGGAGCCAGTTGTCAAGATAAGGAAAAACACAAAACCCTAGCAGTCTGAGATGAGCTGCTACCACTGCCATGCATTTGGTAAACACCCTGGGAGCTGTGGGTGAGACCAAAGGGCAGTGCTCTGAGCTGATAATGACTGGCTCCCAGCTGGAAGTGCAAGAATCTTCTGGATCGTTTGTCCATTTCTATGTGGTAGTATGCATCCTGAAGATCTACTGAGCACATCCAATCATCTATTTTCCAAGAACAGAATTAGTGACTGAACTGGGACCACCCCTGAACTTGATTTATTGAACCAACTTGTTGAACTGACTGAGAGCCAAGATAGGTCTCCAGTCGCATGTCTTTTTGGGCACTAAAAAGAATCTTGAGTAAATCTGGATCCTTTCTGGTCTGGGGGGACGTCTTGGATGACTCTTTTGTTGAGCAGGTTTTGGATTTCTAAGACTGCTGCCTCCCTGTGACTGAGTGGAACATCTGGGAGTATTTTATTAATATTTTTGTATTGGTTATAAGGGGAATGAAGTAGCCTCTGAAAATGATTCCCTCAACCCATTTGTCCAAAGTCATTTGTAGCCAGGCAGATTGGTGCAGGGATAAACACCCCCTGACTACCTCCAGAGGAAGGCAATCAGGCCTGCATTCAGGAGCGCTGGTAGGAGTTACCAGAGAAAGAACCCCTGGACTCCTGATTCTGCAGGCCACTTCTGCCTCTGGAATGGTGTCTTCCATTGTTACCTCCCCCTCTACCCCAGGAGAAGTCTTTGCCATGATTCCTGGAGAGGCCCTTGGGACTTTTTGAACCATAGCCTCCCACTTCTCTGGTTGCTAGAGTACGGCCATTGAGGACTGAAGAAGCATACGCTCATGGCAGAAAGAGCCTTCCCATCTTTTTTTCATCTGGCTAGTGTGTCCTTCACTTTGGGTCTGAACAGGTATGATCCATCAAATGGAACATTGATGAATGAAGATTTAACTGGCTCCACAGAGTCACACAAGCGCATCCATGCATGTCTCCTGATGGCTATGCCTGAACCCTCTGATCTTGTCATCCCTTCAACAGTGTTAGAGATAAGCCTCATAGACTAGCTGGCAATCGATTCAAGGGTGGCGAGCTGAGAGGTAACTTTGTCTTGAACCCCTTCAGCTACTGCTCCTGTGAGAGTATCTGAAAGCTCTTTGATTAGATCTCTCTGTAGTCTAGGGAAGTGCACCATATAATTCAAAGACCTGAGAGCAAAGTTCGATGAAGCATACATGCGTTTCCGAAATCTATCCATAGTCCTAGACTCCTTGTTAGTAGGATGGATAGTAGGACTCTCTTCTGCAAGTTCCTTTTTTGTGGCTGCCGCTGTCACCATGGCATCAACTGGGATACCCTTGGCCCAATGCTGTTCATCTTTAGGTGCAGATAAAATTCTTTCGGGTCTCTTGGGGATGAGTTCACTGGAATATGGAATCTTCCAGGCTCTCTGAGAGTTAAGTTTAATAAGGTCATCACTGAGTGGAAAGATCCAAGAGGTAGAGGGCTGGGCAAGAAAAACTTCCAAGTAAACCGATTCTGCTGAGGAAGGCTGAAGGGAGGTCCAGCAACCCCTCTATTTTAGGATTTCTAGGATTTCCCTGTAGAAAACATCATTGGGGGGTGACTTAAGGGAACCTTTCCCTTCATCAAAATCAGTGTCTTTCATGAAAGACTCTTCAGGGGAGTCTAAGTGCTTTCTCTTGCACTGTTTCTTCACAGGTACTTGTTCAGTGGGATGGTCTAGGGAAGTATCTGAAGATGAAGTCACCAAAGTAGGTCGTTCCTGAGGCTTTTGTGCCCCCTGTCCCATGGGTGAGACTGGCAGGAGCTCTGGTTGAGGGATAGGGATGATGCTTGGTCCAACAGATGTAGCAAGGATTGTGTCCACAATGGACAAAGCCCTCTCCATGATCCAGAAGGCCGAACCCCTCCCCCATAAAGGGATGGAAGCCCTGAACTGAAACACTCATTTGGATCCATGGTCCCACCCCACACCAAGGAAGATGCTTTCAAAGCAAAAGGCTGGGTCGAGATTATGCACCAAGAGGCATGGATCGCTCCAAAATAATTGAAGCCAAACCTGCTCATTGGAACCAACAATGAAGCCTTGACCCTGGGAAGTCTCCAGTTCCCATAAACTGGAAGAACTCAAGGTGATCCTCGGTTCCAGAGAAGAAATTCTAGCCAGTACAGAGACAGTCGGAGGTGGGTAGGTCAGTGCCAGGGGCTCCAAAGGCTCAGGAGTTGGAGGAGGAAACTGTGTTGATGAAAGAGTGGTTCTGGTACCAACTTGGCTTGGAACCAAAAATGGATGCAATCCCCTCACCATCAGGAGCTGATCAACCAGTCTCACAGTGTCCAATTCTGAAACACACAAATGGATGAAACATATTGAGATCTGGGAGGCCTTGGTTCCAAGAATGGTGTGGGTGGACTGTCAGCCAAAGGATCCACTGAGGATGAATAAGTGGTCCTTGGTAAGGTTTTAAGGGAAGATTGATTCAGTACTGATATCAGTGCAGATGTCTGTACTGAGATTTTTGATGTAGTCGAATCATCTGTGCCTTTCGGTGCCAAAGAAATAAGGCTGTTTTATCAATTTTGTGGGCAGTACCGAGGAGCTGCTCAGAGCTGAATGTTGCCTGTTTTTTGGTTTGGAAGAGGAAGAGGACAATGAAGATGAGCTGACTTCAGTTCTGGAAGCAGAAATGGCCTCTTCAAATTCTCCCTTCAGAAGTACTTTCAATATTAATTTGTTTTTCTGCTCAGTTAAAGTCCTGGCAGAGAAACCATGACAAATCGCACAGTCTTCCTGGAGGTAGACTGCACCAAGCCAGTACATCCAAAAAACATGCCCATCTGAATTGGGCATTTTTCTATCACATTTTTGGCACCTCTTAAAACCAGATGTGCCCTTAGAAGTTTTGTCAGCCATGCTAGAATGATAAAGGGCCTAACACACACACACACACACACACACACACACACACACACACACACACACACACACAAACAAACACACACACACACACACGGACACACACACACAAAGAAAAGGAGAATTAAAAAAAAAGAAAAAAAAAAGAATCTCCCGTTTTTTTTTTTTTTTTTTTTTTAAATAGAAGGGACAGAGAAGATAAATTACCAACAATGATAATTCAGAAATTACCATGAACGGTAAGTAAAAAGGACGAAAAGTACCAACAATGGTGCTAGAAAGGACTACCAAATGGTAGAAAAGCAGAAAGAAACTCACAAGCACACTAAATGCCAGATAGAGGAGTGGGTAGCAGCTAGACATATAAATAGATAGAAGTAAGGATTCTATATAAGAAAGGAGGTTAATAATAGAAAAAACTTACAAAATATAGCCAAAGCTTGAGAGATAGGATTGGATCGGATGCATCTTGACACTATGAAGCAGCAAACGAGATCTGAGGTAATTTACAGAGAAGCATCATGGCTAGTGCCTAGCTCAAGAAGGCGCAACCTGAAATAAACAGCCGAGTCGGTTCTGAGGCACGACACCGAGCCCACAGTCAAGGCTTACGTGAAGATTGACATCATCAGATCAAGTCTTAAGCAGAAAGACTGAAAGCTCTGTCACTGTATTCTGTCTCCTACGGATTGCTAAGGGATGACCTGTGCCTGGCTTACAGGGCAGTCTCTGATCCTGCCCTAGTGAAAATGGTACACATTTGTACATCAAACTGCACAAGTGTCACTCACTCCAGGGATCGTAACCTAGCCTCTGATATGAAAAGGTCATGCTTTTGAGATGGCTACATCTCCCAGTGACTGCCACTTCTCTGGAGCAGGTTTCCAGTTCACGTGAAGCAGAGCGCCTCCCTGACCCTCTTCAAACGCAAACTAGATCAACGGATGGTAGACTTCAGTTCACTCCTGGGATGGTGCCCGTGGCCCTCCTGGACAGAGGAAGTTGTTAATAACCACCATAGACCCTTACCTGTGTGAACTTCACTCACCTCACCACTGATAATTGGGGCAACTTGGGATAAATATGACTAGCTTGTAAGGGCTCTAGGGACATTAGCCTAGTAACCTTCTATGAAGCTATGATCCTATAAGGATGGGTAGTGGCCCATTTTTTAATATTTTTTAGATTTGTAAGCTAAACAGTACTGTTACTTAATTAACTGGCAACCAGTTTAATCACTGATTTAGTTGACAGTGATGAGTTTGTGGGTCAGCAATCAGAAAAAATCTGAAGATTTTGTTTGTAGTGGTTTGTATTTTGGGGTTAATTATGCAAGACTGGAAAGCAATACTAGGAGACCATATTCAGTTATGGGGATATGGATGTTTCTTGCCAGGGCTTTACATGAGAAAGGGAGTAAGTTTTAGTTGATTGTTTTATTCATTTATTTTATTTTATTTGTATTTGTTTACCAGGGTAGTGCAGTGATCACTATTGACCAATTTCAGGCTCAGTCCGGATGAAGTACAAAACATTTCAGTAACAAAAAAACACTAATGTAAACAATAACAGAGTAGTTCAGATAACTTCAGTGGAAAAATGTATTTGTACATTCTAGTAAACAAGCAAAGTGCAATGTATAAAATATGCATTAGTTTCTAAGGTGGATCAGCCTTCAGTAATTCTGTGAGAGAAGTGACATGGAAAGTAGGTAGGAATAGTGTGTTAGGTGATATTTCCTGTATTGAAGCAGGAACATTTGGCTTGGATGAAGAAATGCTTTTTGAGTTGCACTCTGAATTTGGAATAAGTATCTACTTCTTTTAGGTCAGTGGGGAGAGCTTGCCAAAAAGTAGGTGCCTGAGAAGAGAATGTATGTGCAGTGCTGTGGAGTTTGGTTCTGTTTTTTACGAGAGAGTTGATGCGGCTTGTGTATAGTGTCTCAGGTTGTATTAGGTGCTTTTTATGAGGTCTAACTGCTAGAGAAGTTAATGTTTGGAGATAGAGTGGCTTGTACAGTTGGGATCCCAACAGTGGGGTAGATCTTTGTTTTATGTGCAGCCATTTAGCTTTTCTAGGGTCTTACAGTGATGCTCACAGAGGGACAATTTTGTAATGGCTCAGCAGATGCTGTAGGAGAGTGTAGCAGCATTTTTCTTGAAGGTGGATGTGAAAATGGGTAATACATATTCTCGCTGAGAAAGGAAGACTCAATGGTCAGTGGTGGGTTGAATTAGAAAAGTGGGGATCTGTTTGTCCCAGCAAAGGAGGGAGTTTATTTTTGCTGTCAGCCTATGTGGAAATGGAAGTTTATACTTTGAAGTCATAATCCTAGGTATTTGAAGATGGAAGCTGTTTCTATGGTACAGATGTTCTTCGTGTTTCACTGTTGCAGTCATCATATTTGGGTTATCCCTGCCAGGGTAGCCCTTGACCGGCCCGAATACCAGAAACTTAGTATTTCTGCTTCAGTTGCTGTCGCTTGAAGCCTGTCATCAGTAGTATAAAGTAAGGCAGCCGACGCCATTACATCAGTCTTTCTTGCCATGGAGCTCGAAGCAGAAGCAGTTTGCACAAGTGCCAGTTAGCCGCTACCTGAGTTTCATCTACCGAATTGAAGCTGAAGTCTTCTAAAGCTAAGAACCCCGTTGGGGATCCTTTATTCTTGCACTAACCGATGTCAGAAAAAGTTAATAATTGTCTCGCCTGTGGAAAACAAATACCACACTGAGACTTCCACTCTTACTGCGTCACTTGTTTAGGCCCAGACCATGACGTCCCCCGTTGTCACTACTGTGCTTTGTTCAACACCAGAACTATCCGTCATTGGGCCTTTATTGTAGCCAGATATTTTTGCTTACAGTCCTTGAACTCCGATATGGCTTCTGTAAGCCATCTGACAGCAGATCTTCTGAAAAAACTTAAAGATAAAGACAGACCGCACAGGTCCAAACCTACCGAAGATGCTTCCGTTAAGCTGGTCGTCAGTTCTCCAGTACTCAGTGAGGTACTTTCGCAGCCCCTGATACCTGCTTCTGTTGATTCACAGGCCATTACTGAGACCCATTCGGTGTCCAGTATGCAGCAAAACTGTTCTTCTACTAAGGATCCTGCGGTCGTCTCAACCTTGGATTGATCTGGAGCCACTGAGCAGGCACCGGCTTCCGAGGAAGTCCTTAGCTCTACCAAATCTGGAGTCAAACTGACATCTTCTTTCGCGACTACCGTTCTTTCTAAAACTACTGAGTTTCTTAGGCCCAGGGTATGAACCACACCCAAGAAACCGACCCACTCTCAGGCACCTGCTACCTTGCCTCAGTTTCAAATGCTTAAAATGGAGGAAGACCTTATCATGCTAATCAGGAGAAGCCAAGCCACCCCCTTCAAAAGGAAAAGAGATCTGTCCCCTGTAGTTTTGTCTGAACAAGAGTCAGATGAATCTGATGCATCTGAAAATGAAGACATGCAACCCCTCACCACGTATGAGGATTCTGATACAGAGGATTCCATTCCTTCAGCCTCTCCCCCAGAGGATTTTTCCTTTGGGGAAACCCTGCATACCTTAAGGGAGCATTTCCAATGGGAGAGTCAGGACTACCCTCAGTCTAAAAACAGACTCAGGGAATGCCTAGATCTTCCACAACACAGACCCTTAGCCATCCCCCCAGTCCTAGATGTTGTGGAGGATGTTTTCCTTGAATCCAGCTTGACTCCTGACACCCTTCCTCCTGCTCCCAGAAAACCAGACAGATACTACAGACTCCCAGACTCACACAAATATCTTTTTAGAAATCCTAAAGCTGACTCTGAGGTCATTTCTCAAGGGCCAAAAGGGATTAAAACAACCTCTGCTAAGAATCCCACCCCCTCAGACAGTGATTCCTGAGCATTGGACAGATGGGGTAAAAAAGTATACACCTCAGTTACTCTTGCTATCAGGGCAATAAATTGTCGGTTCCATATGCTGAAATATCAGCAACATACCCTGGAACTCCTAAAACAAAAAATGTCTTCCTTTCCTGCTTGGGCAGAATTTAAAGACTTACAAAAGTTAATGCATCCTGCAAGCCAAGTAACTAAATACACCTTGCACTGTGGTTTTGATGCCCAAGAAGCTGCTTCTAGGGCAGCAGTCACTGGATCTGTAATTAAAAAGCATGCATGGCTTAAAGAACAGCCCCTGGAAGACCATGTCAAATCTAAATTGTTGGATGCCCCATTGCACAAAAATGCATTATATGGCACTAAAGCAGAAGACGTCTTAAAAAAGATGGAAGAAAAAGCAAAATCTATGCAAACTTTTAAGGATTTCTTGCAGGTCCAGCCCCCTAGGTTCAGCAGGCATTACCCTTCCAAACACTGGTCCTTTCTAACTCCCAGTAAACGGGCCCTGCAGAGGCCCCAGGGAAGCAGACCCCCCCCCCCCCAGACAGCAGACCCAGGGAATGCAGAGATCTAAGCAGTGGACTACCTCCACTTTAAAATCAGGGAGTTCTAAGCCACCCCATTATGGTTAGAACTCACAATGACTCACCTCCTCCACCCCTTCCCTCTGCCCACCTTTACTTACCTTTAGCACCCTCAAGCCCCTGGACCACCATTACCAAGGACCAATGGGTTCTGAAAATAGTGTCTCAGGGATACAAATTTTCCTTCCACACCCTTCCAACCCCAAAAGGGTTTCCAGATCTACCACCAAATCAGTGGGCAGAGGCTCAAAAGCAAATCCTTTCCCTGCTCTCTATGAGGGCAATAGAACACGTTCCTGCAGAACAGATAGGCCAAAGTTTCTACTCCAGACTATTTCTTGTGCCCAGAAAAGAGGGAACCTGGTGCCTTATCCTTGATCTATCCATTCTAAACAACTTTCTGATAATCCCAAAATTCAAAAGGCTCACCCTCCAGTTGCTGCTATCCATGCTGTCCAAGGATGCTTGGCTAGCCACCCTAGATCTAAAAGAGGCCTACCTCCACATTCCTATACGGGAATCATGCAGGAAATTTCTCCACTTCAGGGCGGGATCTCAACACTTTCAGTTCTCTGCATTTCCCTTTGCCTTGTCTACTGCTCCCAGAGTTTTCACAAAATGTCTGTCTCTGGCCATTGCCTTCTGCAGACAAAGAAATATTCAGATTTACCCTTACTTAGATGACTGCCTTATTCAGGCAGACAGCCAGGAAAAGCTGCTCAAGCACCTGCCTTTGTAAAGACCCTTCTAACCTCCCTAGGGTACACAGTCAATGAAAAGAAATCCAAACAGGTGCCCACCCAAAGGATAATCTTCCTGGGAGCAAGTCTGGACACAGCATCCCAGATGTCATTCCTTACTCCAGAGAAACAAATTTTCCTGACAAGCTACTTATCTCAACTAGCCACCAGGCCCCAACTAACTTCAAGAAAAATCCTACAAGCTCTCTGGTTCATGGCATCTTGCATACTGCTCAATCCATATGCCAGACTGAATATGAGGAAACTTCAATGGTACCTAAAGAGCCTTTGGTGCCAACGCTCTCAAGACCTGGAAACTCTTCTACCTCTAATTCCTTGCCTCAGAAAAGATTTTCTTTGGTGGGCAACAGCATGCTTCCACAACAAGGGAATGCCTTTCTCCCCACCCCTCCACTGCCCAGACCCTCACCACAAATGCATCAGACTACGCTTAGGGTGCACACCTGGACGGAAGGTGCATACAGGGACAATAGAGCCCACAGCAAATCCCTCTGCACATCAATCAAAAAGAGATGGTGGCTGTTCATAGGTTCATAGATTAGTACTAGGCTAACTGCCCATGCGAGCCATTTTGATCCTAGCCAATTATCCCTTGTGAGACTCAAACCCTGCACCTTGTGTTTGTAAGGCAAACACCTTAACCAATAGGCCACCCTCCCAACCCTGTGCAGCACACCTTGATAGCTTTCAAGCCCATTCTCTCTCCATGGGCTCTCCTGATCAAAACAGACAGCACCACTGTGATATGGTACATCAACAAGCAGGGAAGGACTCATTCCAACCCTCTGTGCAGGCTGGCCATGACCCTTTGGCACACAGCCTCTTCCATGCAACTACATCTGTTAGCACAATTCCTACCAGGCTCCCTCAACTCTCTGGCAGACCAATTAAGCAGAAATCTTCTGGACCCACACAAGTGGCAACTCAACAGAAGTATCTTCACCGTAATAACTCAGAAATGGGGAATCCCGAAGTTACACCTCTTTGCCTCCCACACCAACCATCAGCTCAGCAATTTCTGCACCAGGGAGCATCACTGCATGGCTTGGAAAGTGGATGCCTTGTCCTTCCCCAGGTCAGTCTATCAGTCTATGCCTTTCCTCCCCTCCCTCTCATCCCCAGGGTGCTGCTTAAAATAAGGGAGGAAAAAAAAACAAGGACCATTCTTATAGCTCCAGACTGGCCCCGGCAGCACTGGTACCCCTTGCTGTGCAGCCTGTTCCTGCTACCCCCATGGCATCTTCCTCAGATTCCAAACCTCCTGACCCAGAGGGAAGGGGAATTCATGCATCCCCAATTGCAGACCCACAATTTGGCAGCTTGGCTTATTCCCTAACACTGAACCAATGTGCCAACCAAAAGGATAAAGGGTCTCAAAAATATGTCTTATGCTGCCCGACTGAAAGAACTCCAGCTTTATTCAGTCTCATACCGCTTGCTCAGAGGTGACCTGTGCCTGACATATAAGGCCATGTCAAACCCAGATTTGATGAATATGCTTCACCTCAAAAAATCTAGATCCCTCAGAACCACAAGGGCGGGAGACTTAAACCTTGACACGGTTATAAATAGAACGTGCTGGAGGGACAGATTCATCACCCAGAGACTCCCTATGCTGTGGAACAAAATCCCGGTACATGTGAGGCAGAGCACCTCACTGGCCTTGTTCAAGAGGAATCTTGACCAATGGATGGGAGATCGCAGATATACCCCAGGGATTACTTCAGTGTCACTGCTTGACAGAGGCACAGAAAAATGATAGGCATAGTTTTTATTCAAACTAAAGGGGTGGCGAAAGCCACATAACTATGGGCTAGGCTTATAAATGCCCTTGGGCAGATAGCCTAGTATGAACCTATGAACCTATGAACCTATGAACCTTAGTAAACAGGTTCTGGATGTTATCCATGAGGCCAGACGTCCTAGCACCAGAAAGTCTTATGCTGACAAATGGAAAGGGTTCTGCACCTGGATCCAGAGTAAGGGAGGCAACACGGCACAGCCCTCCCTCCCATCCTGGATTACCTAGCTGACCTACTACACAGTGGCTTCTCTTTCTCCTCTATTAGAATTCATACCTCTGCTATTTCTGCTCATTTTCCCACTGAGCAGCCCTTTTTCTCACACTCTTTGATCTAACAGCTCCTCAGAGGGGCTAGCAACTTGAGGACACCCAGAAGGGCACCAACTCTAGCTTGGGACCTTAACTTTGTTTTGGAAAAGCTCACCCTGCCCCCTTTCAAACTACCTTCTTATGCAGAGCTAAAATTTCTCTTCTGGAAAACAGCATTCTTTCTGGCTATGACTTCAGCCAGAAGAGTCTCTGAGCTGCAAGCACTCATGGCTGTGGAACCCTTCATCATCTTCCATACAGACAAGGTATCCCTCAGAACAAACCCATCCTTCATGCCCAAAGTGGTTTCCAGTGTGGCTCTCAACCAATCCATTCATTTGCCCACCTTTTTTCCTAATCCTCAGAACAAGGAGGAAAGGATCCTGCACTCTCTAGATGTTGGCAGGAGTGTGTGCTGTTTATTTTATTTTGTTACTCTCTAGATGTGCACAGACAGCTCAGATTCTGTCTAGACAACACTAAATCCTTCGGAAAATCTGATCAACTGCTGGTTTGCTTTGCTACAGGGGCAGAAGGCAAAGCCATCTCCAAACAAGCCATTTCTAAATGGATAGCACACTGCATCAATTGCTGCTACAAACAACATGGAAAGCCCCTCCTCAAGGGGGTCAGGACACACTCCACCAGAGCAGCCTCCACTGCTGCAGCTTTTCTCAGAGGAGTCGAGTCCCCACCAGGGACATCCTGGAGGCTGCCACCTGGACATCTGTTCATTACCACCTGCCTCTCTTCTCCAAATCTAGGGCAGGGTTTGCCTCTGCAGTCTTGCAGGACATCCTTGCCAGCCCCTAGTTACATTGACTGCTTCCACCCTTTTCCTCAGCTTTGGGAATCAACCCAAATGTAATGACTGCAACAGTGAAATACGAAGAACATAGTACAGTTGTGTACACTTACCATAAATGTAGATGTTCGAGTGTCTTCACTGTTGCAGTCCTGGTTTCCCTCCCTCCATTCCCCTCTTCTTCTCTTTCTCCTTTTATTACCATTCTAACTTGTGATTATTCTTAATTTATAAGGGACATTTTGGTATTTATTTTGCACTGGTGGGGTTTCTTCCACCAGAGCCTGGCCTCCTACATGGGGGCTCCTGACAGGTTAGGGCAAGAAATAAATGATCTGCTGTCTTACTTTGTACTACTGACGACCTGATGTCAGTCTTCAAGTGACTACAACCGATGCAGAAATGCTAAGTCTCTGGTATTCGGGCCGGCCAAGGGCGACCCTGGCAGGGATAACCCAAATATGATGACTGCAACAGTGAATGCACTCAACATCTACATTTATGGTAAGTGTACACAACTGTACTTTGTGTAAGTCAAGGATAATTAAGAGTTGGATGCTTTTTTTATGTGGAGTTATATAAAGCATAGTTTTGTTTTGGTGGAGATGAGAAATAGTTAATGGTTTATGAGCCATTGACGTTCATGTTAGTCTGACTCGAGTTGGGATTGAATGTCAATGTGGGAGTGACTTGATCGGCAGATGCCTGTGCCATCGGTGTAAAGCATGCGGGGGAGATGAGGAGGTCACAAGGAAGTTTCTTAATATGGCAAAGAGGAGGGGGTCAAGAATGGATGTCCTTCAAGGATGCATCTGCAGTCTTTACAAATGGGTTGTCCTGTCGTCAGGCAGCCCTTCGGTCGGCCGGATTCCAAAGTCTGGGTCTGGCTTCGGCTGGTGTCGCACTTCACCCGACGTCATTGCGGCAGTTATTCGGGTATAAAGGCATCAGCCGACGCCATTTTCCTCAGTCTTTCTTGCCGCGTGGCGCCCGAAGCAGAAGCTGTTCGCAAGTGCCGGTCGGTCAGATCCGGAGATTACTACTACCGAATACTACTTCGAAGACTTCTATAAAGCTAAGTACCCCGTTGGGGACTCTTTCTTGCCTCAGCCGATGTCAGAGAAAGTTAATAACGGTTTATCTTGTGGGAAACAAATACCTCATAAAGATTTCCACTCCTATTGCATACATTGCTTAGGCCCAGACCACGACGTAGCAGCTTGTCTAGCCTGTGCTTCTTTTAACCGACGGACGCTTAGACGTCGCTCGGACTTTGCTGAACAGATTTTCGGCTCCGATTTTGCCTACATTATGCCGTCGGATCCTCCGACTACGCAAATAACCAAAAAACGCAAAGAAAAGGACTGACACTCGCGGTCCGCGGTTTCGGCCGAAACCGCGGTTAAGCATGCCACGAGTGTCTCGGTTTCGGCCGAAACCGAGCAAGCGGTTCTTTCTTCAGCCGATAACTTGCCTTCTACCGAGGCCTCTTCCAACCTGGTAGAAACGGCTTCTGAAATCCAACCTTCTGTTGCGATTTCACAGGCTTTATCAGACACCATTCCCCTAGATATTTCTACTCCTGCACGTGGAGCTGCTAGGCCTCCTCCAGCTATGTCTATTAAGGCCTTTGCCAGGGCTAAAGCAGCCAAAGCATCTAAACCTGTGCCTTCCAAGCCCCCCCTCTCACAGGCCCAGCACCAGCTCCCATATGCTTTCTTTGGCAGAGGATCTCATCTCTTTAATTCGTGGAGCCCAGCCTCATCCAGACAGGGCCTCTCTCCCTCCTCCAGAAAAGAGGCCTAGAGCAGAGCCCCCTGAGCCAGTAGCCACAGATGATTCCTCTGATGACTCAGATCATACAGACCCTCCTGAGGCTTCTTATTCTCCTTACGAAGACTCTGATGCTGAGGAATCCATCCCTTCAGCCTCTCCTCCTGAGGAATTTTCCTTTGGGGAAACCTTGCATGCTATGAGGGAACAATTTCAGTGGCAGGGCCAAGATTTCTCAGACTCTAGAAAAAGGCTTAGGACCTTTCTACACTTGCCACAGCATAGGCCTTTAGCTATACCTCCAGTTTTATCTGTTGTTGATGATGCATTTAATGATGCTTGCACTGCTCCTGATACTTTACCTCCGGCTCCTGCTAAGCCCGATAGGTACTACAGGGTCCCGGACACTCATCACCACTTATATAAGGCTCCTTTTGCAGATCCAGAGACTATCTCCCAGGTCCCTAAAGCTGTAGCAGCTACTTCTTCTAAAAACCCCCTCCCCTCTGAAAGGGAATCCAGGTCCTTAGAGAGATGGGGTAAAAAAGTTTACACCTCTGCTACTTTGTCAGCTAGAGCTTTGAACTGCCAATTTCATATGAATCAATATCAAGAGTTTATGCTTGACCAGTTGACTAAAAAGCTGTCCTCAGAAGAATCTATAGATAAAAAGTATGTTCAAGAAATGTTACATAACATACAGCAGGTTAGTAACCATTCTTTAAAATGTGGCTATGATGCACTGGAGGCTTCCTTTAGATCAGCCATGACTGGCACAGTTATCAGGAGGCATGCATGGTTGAAAGAACAGGCATTACCGGACCATGTCAAATCTAAGCTTTTGGATGCACCTATGGACAAGGTCAATTTATTTGGTGCCCCGCACAGCAGGTACTAAAAAAGATGGAAGAGAAAGCAAAATCTGTGCAAACAGTGAAAGATTTCTTACAAGTTCAACCTCCAAGGTTTAGCAGGAACTGGCCCTCCAAGAATTGGTCCTTTCCGGACTCCTCTAAGGCACAAAGAGGCAGGAATAGGCGCTCTAGAGGCAGAAACCAATCCAGGGGTGCCTACAGGGGTCGCCAGTGGCAGGGTAACAATCAACGAGGCACGGATACAGCCACCACCACTACAACAACTCAATCACAGTGACTTGGCGGTGGCACCGCCTACCAGGGAACAACTAGAAGCACCCTTAGGCGGAAAGCTAACATTATTTTCAAGAAACTGGCACTGCATTACAAGAGAAAAATGGATTTTGCAGACTATAGACAAAGGTTACAGGTTTCATTTCCATACACTACCAGGAAAGAGAGGAATGCCAAATCTACCACCTTCTCAAAGGACAGAAGCTCTAAAACAAATATCTCAATTATTAAGAATGAGAGCTGTGGAAAAGGTACCATTTATGGAGCAAGGGAAGGGATTTTACTCCAGGCTCTTCCTGGTACCAAGAAAAGAAAACAAATGGAGACCTATTCTAGACCTGTCCGCTTTAAACACATTCCTCATTGTCCCAAAATTCAAAATGCTGACCCTACAGCAGCTTCTTCCCATGCTGGGCAAGGAGTCTTGGCTGGTAACTCTAGATCTCAAGGAGGCATACCTGCACGTCCCCATAAGACCAATTTGCAGAAGATACCTCAGATTTCTTGCAGGATCAGAGCATTATCAATTCTCAGCATTGCCCTTTGGCTTATCTACTGCACCCAGAGTGTTCACGAAATGCCTGGCATCAGTAATCGCTCATTGCAGACTTCAGGGAATTCAAATCTATCCCTGCCTGGACGACTGCCTGATACAAGCGGACAACAAAAACAAACTCACAGAAGACTTACAAAGAGTAATCTACCTGCTGCAAGCCCTGGGATATACAGTCAATACAAAAAAGTCAAGGCTGATTCCATCCCAAAGAATAACCTTTCTGGGTGCAGAACTGGACACATCAAAACAAATGGCATTTCTAACTGCAGAAAAGAAAGAGCAACTTCCTCTCTACTTCTTGGCATTAACAAAGCAGAGCCATCTAACTGCAAGAAAAGTGCTACAAGCTCTAGGCTTCATGGCATCCTGCATAATACTGGTACCTCATGCCAGGCTGCATATGAGAAAGCTACAGTGGTACCTAAAGAATTTGTGGTCTCAGCACAAGCACAGCCTAGAAACCAAAATTCCAATGATCCCATGCCTGAAGCAAGAGTTCTTATGGTGGGCTCAGGCCTGTCAATCAAACACAGGACTGCCCTTCTGCAAAAGTCAACCAAGACAAACCATCACGACAGATGCCTCAGACCTCGGTTGGGGCACACATGATGGGCAAGTGCTTTCAAGGCCTATGGACTCAAGACCAGCTGCATCTTCACATAAATCTAAAAGAAATGATGGCAGTAAAATTGGCAATCCAGGCATTCAGACCTTTTCTCCAAGAAGGCCAGTTGATGATAAGGACAGACAACACCACAGTTATGTGGTACATCAACAAACAGGGAGGCACACACTCATACCCTCTATGCCGGTTGACACTGGACCTATGGGATGTGGCTCTGAGCTACAACATTCAGTTACAGGCAATTTATGTACCAGGGAAGGAAAACATCCTAGCAGACATATTAAGCAGAACTACAACAGATGCCCACGAATGGATGCTGCATCCGGACATCTTCAAAACCATCACAAGAGAATGGGGATTACCACAAATAGACTTGTTTGCATCCCCTTCCAATCACCAGTTGAAGAAATTCTGCACAAGGACTTACCACCCACTTGCTTGGAAGGTGGACTCCCTATCCTTCAGTTGGAAAAACCTGACAGCATACGCATTCCCACCACTTCCTTTGATGCACAAGGTGCTTCTCAAGATCAAAGAGGAACGTCCGAGGATCATTCTGATAGCCCCAGACTGGCCAAGACAACATTGGTATCCACTACTGAGGAGCATGTCCCGGGAACAAATATGGACACTGCCCCTGATCCCATTACTGCTGACACAGAACAACTACAACATTCTGCATCCAAACCTAAAAACTCTGCAGCTAACTGCCTGGAACATTACATAACAGCAATTAACCCAAATTTATCCCAAAGGGTTAAAGACATAATCCTGGAGGCTCGCAGACCTTCAACAAGAAAGAATTATGCAGCAAAATGGAAAAGATATCTCATCTGGAGTACTGCAAAGGGGCAAGTTGTGACACTGGTGAACATAGCCAACATCCTGGAGTACTTGGCGGAGCTCTTCCATACAGGCCTGTCCTATTCCTCCATCAAGATACATGCATCAGCTATTTCAGCAGAGTACAGCTTGGATCCTCCTGTCTTCTCGCATCCTCTGCTCAGACAGTTTCTGAGAGGAATTAAAAATGTAAAACCTCCCAGGAAACCTCCATTGCCAGCATGGGACTTGAACTTTGTGCTAGAAAAACTGACACTTCCTCCTTTCGAACCAGCAGCAACAGCAGAATTGCAATACTTATCCTGGAAGACTGCTTTCCTGCTGGCAATAACTTCAGCAAGAAGGGTCTCTGAGCTACAGGCATTAATGGCAGTGCAACCCTTCCTAATCTTTCATCAAGATAGTGTCCATGAGAACAAATCCTACATTTATGCCAAAGGCGGTATCCAGAGTATCTTTAAATCAGGCTATCCACCTTCCTACATTCTTCCCCAACCCACAGAACAGGGGAGAAAGGCTCTTACATACCTTGGATGTACACAGACAATTACGCTACTACCTGGACAGGACAAAAAACAATAGAAAAACTGACCAGCTTCTGGTAGCATATGCAGCAGGAAAGGAAGGAAAACCAATTTCTAAACAGACAATCTCCAAATGGATAGGAAATTGCATTAGATTTTGTTACTCCTACCATGGAAAGAAAACTCCAGAGAACATCAGGCCTCACTCCACAAGGGCTACAGCCACTACCACAGCTTTCTTACGAGGAGTGGCTACCAAGGACATTATAGAGGCTGCTACCTGGACCTCCGTGCATACATTTGCCAAGCATTATAACTTACCTCTATACTCTAGATCCCGTGCTGGTTTTGCCACTGCTGTTTTGCAAGGGATCCTAACTACACCATAATCTCTTCTCCTTTCCTCCTCCCCTAGTTTAGCTATGGTATTCTACCCATTTGTAAAGACTGCAGATGCATCCTTGAAGGACATAGTACAGTTTTGTACCTACCATAAATGTAGATGTCCGAGAGGAATGCATCTGCAGTCAGGATTACCCACCCTCCTTCCCCTCTGAGGTACTCCTAGGGTATTTGCCAATCTTCAGCTAGCTTGGGGGGGATCTATTATGGTGTATTTGTTTGTATATATGTACATACATGCTTATTTTTGTGTTTGCTCTCTACTATTTGGAAACTTTGGCATTTATCTAAATTTAGCCATCCAAGAGGGCACCTGGCATCTGGGGCAAGAAACACTGAGGAAAATGGCGTCGGCTGATGCCTTTATACCCGAATAACTGCCGCAATGACGTTGGGTGAAGTGCGACACCAGCCGAAGCCAGACCCAGACTTTGGAATCCAGCCGACTGAAGGGCTGCCTGACGACAGGACAACCCATTTGTAAAGACTGCAGATGCATTCCTCTCGGACATCTACATTTATGGTAGGTACAAAACTGTACTTTCCCTGATGTACACCTTTGAAGATAGGTGCAGAGTTTGACTGGGAGGAGCCTATTTTAACTCTGAAGTGTCTGTCAGTTTGTATGTCTGTATGCTTGGTAAAGGTGATTGAACGATCTAATGTTATTCCAAAGTATTATATTGTTTTTCTGTTGCAATAGTAAAATTTCCTTTTCAGCCACAGATGCAAATGAATAACTTTTTTTGGTGGTTTCTGACGGGTACCAACGTTCATGACATTGGATTTAAGTGAGTTGATCGTAATTTATTAAGGATCCATTAACACAGTTTGGATAATCTTGTCCGGTGTATTTCCTTTTGGGAGATGATAGCTTCATTTGATTCAGGTAGTAGAAGGTCATTCACATACATAACTATACTTAGATGTGATAGGTCTGATAGGTCATGGATGAAAACAAGAACAATAACTGACCAGTTACTGAGCTTTGTGGAGCACCATGTTACTGACAGCAATATCTGATAAGTAGTCCCCTAAAAGTACCTGAGAAGTTCTATTTTTTTAGATACCTTTCAAACCAATTAATTACAGGTGCTCATACTGCTCAGCTGTACATATTTTCATAGAATGTCCATATTTTTGTCTCACATTTTTGGTCCATTTTTCATAAAATTATGGTTTTCTGGCAAATTAGTGGCAAATCATTAAAGACTGAAGTTAGACAATAATGACAGACATTTGTGTTTCAGACTTCATACCCTTCATAAAATTCATGTTAATACAAAACCTGTTGTTCTAGCATTTTTCTAAATTTATAAGAGCGATATTTAAAAAAAATTGTCCCTATTTTTGGGCCTTTGTCCCACTTTTGTTTATTACTTTGTCTAGATTTCTCAGTTGAAAGGTGTGTGAGGTGTTCCAGATTTAAATTTAACAACCTTGTGTAGGAGTAGATTATGCTTTACTGTTTCAAATTCTGTAGTCGTATCTATGAATAATCATCCTGGTGACTTAGATTCATTCATATTATTATAGATCATGTCATTGGCAGTGTACAAGGCTATCATGTTACTAAAGCCTTTCCTGAAGCTTTTGATTACAAAGGAGTCCATGTTTGTTTGCGTGCTCAAATATTTGCTGATAGATCAGCCTTTCAATTTTTTTTTTTTTTTTTTTTTTGTGAAAAGCAAAGATTAGTGATTAGCCTATAATCTTTACACTCCCTTAGGCAGGTGAGTTATGTCAGTATGTTTAAAGAGTGAAGGATCTATGCCAGTTGTTAAGGAGAGGTTGTAGATATGTATGAATGGTTTGCAAATTACAGAGGCAGACATTATAAGGAAGGAGGTTTGAAAGATTTGTACAGCTTTTGCAGCTAGACTAAGAAAAGCTTTCCTAATTTGTTTTTGCACAAGTTGCCTGAAGTTGAAGGTAAGCAGCTCGGGTGAAAACTGGAATGACTGTGTTTGTGACACTTTTGTTGAGAACCAAAGATATGGGAGATGCTGGGGATAGTTTATAATTTCTTGAATAGGTTAATTAAGAAAGGGAATATAATTAGTGAAATGTTATTTATTGGCAGGTTTATTAGAAAATTGAGCTGTCTCTGTATATAATGTCAATGTTTTTATTTCATTCCAAAAATGCTTTGGCATGGTTGAAAAAGCTAACCGTCTGTTACGAATGTAGGTAGTCTTTGTTGTAGTTTTGTGTTGTTGGCTGATTTGATTTTTTTTCTCATTTCTAAGCAATTAGTATGAAGTTGCTCACTTTTGAGATTGTTCTTCCAAATATTGCAGGCTTTGGTCAGCTGTTTCAACTCAGTTGATAGCCGTGGCCATTTTTGGCTTCTGAGTCTTCTTTTCCTTGAGGGGCCAACAGTGTTTTGAGCAAGGTTACATATATGTATGAAGAGGGACAGAGCTAAGTTATGGTCTGTTTGGTTATATAGTGTGATGAGAGTATTCAGTGTTAGCTGTTTAGATCTAGGGAATGCTCTATAGTTGATGATAATGGTTTGTGTTTTAGGAGTTTTAGATGACCAGCTTGATACCACTGAGCAGTGATCACACGTTATTGCACAGGAGTTTTACTTTTGTCCATCTAGCTTTAATAATAGTAATTGTTAGGTCAAGTGTAGAGTCATTTCCACATTTCCAGTTATTGGATTGAGTCTGACAATAAGTGATGAGTTTTTTTGCAAGCTGTGCAGAAGCAATAGTCTGTTCAAAGGGTAGGAAGGCGAGAAGGTCACATCAGTATTAAAGTCTGCCATGATTATTGTAGCTTGTGAGGACCCAACACATTTTGGGAAAAATGTCATGGAGTAGTGGCTGGATTTTACTTATTGTGGGTGATGTGGCAGTGTTATAATCTATGCAGATATTTAGGATGGTGTGTCCACCCAGTAATATGTTAAGTAGAATCCAGTTTGGGGAGCTGATTACCCTTTCAGTGGATTTAGAGATCTCTTTAATGCAGATAGGCAAGGTTTTCTTAAGTAGAAATACAACCCTCCACCTTGTCTATCACAATGTCTATTGTAAAAATATTAAATGTATTGACAGTAGTCATCCTTTAGCCATATTTCTTTTAGGCCTATTTTAAGGGGCTTTGGGTATTCAGCCACAATTCAGAATGGCCAATTTATTATTATAAAAAAATAATAAATAAATAAACAGCTAAGCGGACATGTCCAGCAACCTTTCATAAAAATTTACACTAAAATCACCAAGCAAACAAAATATCCATCCATCTGTCCTCAACTCCTTTTCCCACTTTGCACATGGGGTTGGGGTGTCACTTCTGCAGTGGCAATCATCTCGAGTCAAGGTTTACACCACTGCGTAGCTAGCCCTGCCATGGTAATTCATGCGCACCACTCACTCATGCCACACTCACCTACGGCCAATTTAGAGTGTCCAATCCACTTACTGCATGTCTTTGAAATGTGAGGAAACCAGAGCACCTAGAGGAAACCCACATGACTGCAGGGAGGACATGCAGACTCCACATAGAAGGCACCCCAGCTGAGAATCAAACCAGAGAACCTCTTGCTGTGAGGTGATAATGCTTAAGTAATTCATTGCTTCAAACCTCATGATTTTAACACAGGTCTTAAAGGGACATGCTCTTTCAAAATAATTTTATCAAGACATGAATTCTGTTCGTGTCATGATATCACCACCCCTAACCGTATTGGAACGTATTGCAACATATCTCAATAACCATAAATTTGAATGTATGCATACCTCCTTCACTTGCAACATGCTTACTTAAAGCATTCCTCTTATTACCTTTGTTAATACTATACAGATTTTCCTTAATGCAATCTCTTAAACACCGGTTTGTCTTCCCCAAGCAGTAGCTCTGACATGTCTCACAAATCACTAAATAGACAACATCCTTGGGAGCACACTCAGCATATGATTTTATTTCAAATATCTATCCACTAACAGGATGCACAAAGCAGTTATTAGCTTTTACATATTTACAGGCAGTACAACCTCTACAAGGATAAGTACCCAGCCTTTGTGACATTCCACCACCAGCACAAGCCTGTGACAATAACTTGCTTGTCTCCTGTTAATTCCTCAATCTGTCTTAAGGCCTTTGATACTATCTCCCATTGCAAACTTCTAACTAAACTCTCTGACCTTAATCTCTCTACCTCCTCTGTTAACTGGTTTTCTAGCTACCTTTCTGGCAGGCAGCAGTCCATTCACTGGCAAACTGTTCTCTCCCCTTTCCTCCCAGTAAACACTGGCATCCCTCAAGGATCTATCCTTGGTCCCCTTGTGTTCAATATTTTCCCTTACAAACTTGACTCTACTATTAACCTCGCAACACTTCTACAATATGCTGATGATTCCACTTTCATCACCTCTGCCCACAGCATTCCTGAACTTCTAGCTCTCACTCAGCACACCTTCTCCTCTGTCAAAACCTGGCTTTCTGATAATCAACTCATACTAAATCCAAAAAAAAAGTAAACTCCTTCCCTTCCTTCCTAAAACACTTGCTCTGCACAAACACTCTTTCTCTATCACCTCCCTCAACAGCACCATTATCAAACCTGAACCCCATACCAACCTCCTTGGAGTAATCCTTGATGATGAACTAAAGTTTGCTATACATATCCAGCAATGTATAAAAACAATCCACCAGAAACTTGGTCTTCTCTATCACAACCAAAATTTTCTGACACCCTCCTCCAAACCCTCCCTAGCTCATTCATTCCTTCTACCCTGTCTTCTCTTCTATATGCTGCCCCTGTCCTTAGTAATGTTCAAACATCTATTCTGTCCAAACTAGAGCAAGCATATAACAAAACAGCCAGATTTGCATCCTATCTTCCATACAAATCCCATCACTGCCTCACCCTTAAGACACTCCAATGAATTCCATAAACAACTACTTCTTTCTCCACTACATATTTCTCACTCTATCCTGAATGATCTCTCTTTCAGAACCTCTATCTCTAATTGACTGTCCTACTATAACCCCCAGCACCACCTCCGTACTACGAGCAAACACCTCCTTGACATATACAAACCCGGGAAAAACATTGGAAAGTCCCTTTATAAATACTCCATAGCCCATGCTTGGAACTTACTCCCTCTCAATATAAGAAGCACTCCTCAAAAATACCTGTTCAAACAAGAGCTTAAAATTTATGCACGAAAGACGTGCTCCCTTGTCAACCCCCCACTTGACTTATTCTCCCTTCTTATCTACATAATTTCTTTTTTCCTCATATACCCTGCACCTTCTTTTACTTTATCTGCTTTTTTCTATTTTTAAATGCACCAAAAAAATAATAATAAAAATAATAGGGTCTGTGTTAAATCAGCGAACACTTAAAACGTGAATGCTGATTTATCGACCTTCTTTAAGTGAAAGCTTAAAATCCCGAACACTCGGAACAGCGATTTTTTTCCCACGGAAAAAAAATTGCTGTTCCGAGTGTTCAGGATTTTCAGCTTTCACTTAAAGAGGGTCGATAAATCAGCATTCACTTTTTTAAGCATTCGCTGATTTAATATAGACCCTAATAATAGGTTCTTGTATTACTAGTGACTCTTTGTACATTGGAATGACCTCATGTATGGTATTCCACTGAATTTCACACTCTGTTTTTTTTAATATTTAATATTTATAGATTTGTTAGCTCTTAATAGACTTATGCCATGCTATTACTTGCTAGTAGACTTATGTTATCTGTTGATTATATCTTTGTAACTTTTGTAATAATTTTAAATTTTCTTGAGATTTTTTCTTTGGGTGTCCACTGAAAATGGGCCCCTGGCTCAGCTGGACTAACTCGGTTAACAAATGTAAATAAATAAATAATAATAAACAAATGATTCCTTTAGTGCCTTAAATTGTGAGCTTCAACAGAGGGGATAATCAGGTTTTGATATCTCATGAGAGCAGAATGAAGTGGTGTCACTTAGACAAAATAGGGCTAGACCCTACTTTTCAAGTGATAGTGTTAATAATACAACACATAATGGTGATCGTAATGGTCAGCTGAGGATGTCTTTGGCATAATCTACTAATGTTAGCTCTGTTTGCAATATTATTAAAAAACTTTGATGTGTGCTAATGTCTGATGGTAAATGTAAAGAAATACTTGGTAGTAAGCCTTGTTTTACATTTAAGAATATCTCCTCTATCAAAAAGATGCTTTGTTACAAACCATTGAATGTGGGGGTGAAAGCTAGTGATGGAATGTCACAAAGACTGTGTATTTGTCTGTGCAGAGGTTGTATTGCCTGTAAATATGTAAAGGCTGATAACTGCTTTGTGCATCCTGTTAGTAGACAAATATTTGAATTTAAGTTATATGCTGATTGTGCTACCAAGGATGTTGTCTATTCAGTGGTTTGTGAGGCATGTCAGAGCTACTATGTGGGGAAGATAAACTGGTGTTTAAGGGATTGGATTAAGGAACCTTGGCAATTGGATGGGAGAAAGGAAATTCACCCCAGGGATCATGTCAGTCGCCCTGCTAGACAGGGTGTCCAGGAAGTAAATAGTGTGGGAAGAAATAGCCAGGGAATTGTTATGGAAAGGCTTGTTTAGACCCTAGGGCCGATAGCCTAGTACCAGCCTATGAACATCTATATTATATTAATAAAGGTGATAAGAGGAATGGTTTAAGTAAGCGTTTTGCAAGCGGAGTTATGCCTATGTTAAAATTTATGGTTATTGAGCTATGTTGCAATACGGTTAGGGGTGGTGATATCAAGACATGAACAGAATGTCAGGAGACTAAATGGATTATTTTGAAAGCACAAAAGGACAAAAATTTGAATGAGCATGTCCCTTTAAGACCTGTATTAGAATGTGAAGTGATGACTTAATTAACATTATTTTATTTAAACTGTGCCATTTATGGTAGATCTGATGAAGTACCCAGTATTAGGTGTGAAAGTGCTCATCTGTTTACTTTACTGCTGTATATTTTGTTTGTTGGTTTTGCTGTGAATTTTTATTAAAGGTTGCTGCATATCTCTGCTTAGTTGTTCTTTAATTTTTTATGTTTTTGAAGCTTGTTTGTTCTTAAGGACCAGCTTTTGCTCCAAGCTGTGATTGTCAGTTTCAATTTATTATTATGCTGCTTATGTTAAAGCATGCCATGTCAAGTCATTTTTTGAATTTCTTTTGTTTGGTTTAATGGTTGTATAGTATGGGTTAAGATGAGGAACTAGCTGTGGGGTTGAGTTTGATTGTGGGTTCTGTGCATAAAGATTGGGGCCTGGGTTAGATTGTATGTTCCCACCTAGAATAAGTTTTAATAATCATGTAGCATAGTTTGAAGTGGGTTCTTGTAATGTGGGTAGGGTGTGTAAGGTAATTATTTAGCAGATGGATTGAGGTTCCCCTAGTGAGCTTATTTCTAATATCAGAAAGGAAGTTACCCAAGGCAGGAAGGACAAATATTGCCCGGTTTTGGGTATTGGTGACAGCTTTAACAACAACAAAGCTACAGCTGCAGGCAGTTTGGGTTATGGTCAAGCATTTATCACCAGTTTTACTGCCAATGCATACCAGATTAAAAACATAGTGGAAAAAGAGTGGAATAAGTTTTCAGAACTTACTGACCTTCCTAATTTGAAGGACAAGTCTGTTAAGGTTATTTTTAGGAGAAGTCATAATATTAAAAGTTTATTGGAACATGCTAATAATTATAATGTGTATTCAAAGAAAAGGAAAGGTACTTTTAAATGTGGGGTATGTATGCAGTGTGTTTACATTGCACAGAAAGAAGAGGTTTTGGTTTCTGCTAGGCAGAAAGTACTTAAAACACACACTTATTCCAACTGTAATTCCCAGGGTCTGGTTTATTTAGCTACCTGTGGTGCCTGTGAAGGTTTCTACATTGGTAAAACGAAAAGACAATTAAAACGAAGGATTTATGACCATGTTAATGATATCAGTAAAAAAAATAACAGTAATGCACTGTTTAGGCATACATTAACATGTTCTAAGGCCAAATTTTAGGTTCATAAGTTCATAGGTAGGTACTAGGCTATTGGCCCTAGTGCCTATACAAGCCAAGCCAAAAAGGTACCCTGGCTTTCGCCACCCAAGAAAATTATTTTCCTGTGCCCCTGTCAAGCAGATCTCCCTTCTTTGTGATCAAAATTGTCCCTAAGGATTTGAGGGGTGGACCCTGGGAATCTAAGTTGGACTATAGAGAAACATTTTGGCAAATTGTACTTGAAGCTAACAAACCTCCAGGTTTGAATGATATTTCCTTAGTTCCCTTGTTAAAACTTAGGTCAGCTAAACTCAAATTTAATTTGTTATATCATTTCTTTGTTTCATTTTATAAAAATTCCATTACATTAACAGGACATTTTTATATCCAGTATTTACATTATAAATAGTATATATGTATATTTTCATATTTTGAGTAATTATGAGTTCATTTAAATGCATTCTTTTAACATTGTATGTATTTTTATACATTTTATAAATGTATTTATCATGTTGCTTACTGATTGGGTTCACTACGCCTTTAAATACATATTATTCTTTTAATTAATTGATTAATTGAAGTTATGTAAAGTGATTCCATGGTGGTTTACTGTTTGTTTTATCTGAAGAAGTCTGAGTGAAAAAACGTTTGTGTTTTAATTCTTGCTGTGGCATTAATAAAGGAGGCTGGTTTTTACAGTATTCAGGAGTTTCCTGTTGTGCCTTTTGGTTTTAGTCCAGCATTTTTGGGATTTAGCAGATGGCACTGATGTATGTTGTGTCTCCTAGTGAGCCAAGTTACAGCTGTAGCATGGTTTAGAACTAGTGGGCTGGAGAAAATCTGCTAGTATATATGGGGTGAGGATGTGTGTTCCTTGTTTGTGGTAGTATTGATAGGTAAAACATCGGCTAAAGTCAAGCAGATTAATAAAGCATGGAGAATTGTAATGCGTGTGTGTGTGTGTATATATATATATATATATATATATATATATATATATATATATATATATATATATAGTCGATTTTGGTGGTACATGCCTCATTTTTTTCAGAAAATGATTATGGATGGAAAAAGCTGGTTATGAAGTATTTGGCTGGGACAAGATTGTGAAGTAGAATGTGACTTTAGAGAGTTTAAGAGGGGTGTGGCTAGGAACAGGGATTAGGTTTGTCTACTAGGATATAAATGTTACATATGGGGTAGATGAGAATGGGTGTAAGGTGAGGATGTTCTTCATCTCACATTGCTGCAGTCCTTACATATGGGGTAGTCCGCTGTCCTCGGTCGGCCCGAATACCAAAGTATTAGGCTGACGTCAGTCAAGGCGCTTAAAACTGACATCAGGACGTCAGGGTACAAAAGCGCATGACCGACGTCATATCCTCAGACTTTTTTGCCGCATGGTCCGATGCAGAAGCAGCGTTGCAAGTGCCGTTCGGCATTCTGAAATTTTTCGAGTTCGGAGTTTCAGACCGAATCCAAGTTGGCTAAGTACCCCTTTGGGGAATATTTTGTTTTTTTCTTGCCTCAGTGTATTACCGGATGTCAGAAAAAGTGAATAACTGTATTTCTTGTGGGAAACAGATACCGCATAGGGATTATCATTCTTTGTGCATTCCTTGCTTGGGACCTGAGCACGACGTTGTTGGGTGTCGCTTTTGTGCTAGGTTCAATAAGCACTATTGCGAAGGTTAGATTGTGCTAGGCTGGTCTTGAAGCGGTGCAATTATAATATGCCGTTGGACTCTCCGCGCCCGCTTCTCTGAAGCGCAAAGACAAAACAGTTAAACCCAGGCAAGATGAGTCGTCCGTTCTGGACGCCGGTTCTTTAGAGGCTTCTGTGGAACCGGTGGTTCCGACGGAGACTTCTCTGGAGTCCCACGGGGAGACTTTGATTTTGCAGGATGTGGCCTCTCTTGAGGCAGGTCAGGCTGAAGGGGCTTCTCAGGTTACTGTACTCCCCTCCCTTCCTAGGGTGGTTAGGCCCTCTCCTTCTGTTTCCAAGGCTTCTCCCAGAGGCAGGCCAGGTTTAGCTTCTGTTGGGGTCACTCCTAGTTCAGCAGGATCTGTGCCTAAGAAGCACATGCTTAAAATGGCAGAAGATTTGATTACTCTGATTAGAAGTTCTTTGCCCTCCTGATAAGAGGCCTAGGGTGGAGCCAGAGTTGGGAAGTTTTGAGCAGGCTTCGGATGTTTCAGAGTCTTCGGCTGAAGACTTGCAGGAGTACTCTCCTTATTCTGATTCTGATGCAGATGATTCCACTCCTTCTGCTTCTCCTCCAGAGGATTTTTCTTTTTCAGAGACACTTCATTCTATGAGGGAACATTTTAAGTGGGAAGGTCAGGTCTTCTCTGATTCTCGGAAAAGGCTTAGTTAATTTTTGCTTTTAACCCAACATAGGCCCTTGGCTATACCCCTGTTCTGGATGTTGTGGAAGATGTGTTTTCAGAGGCTTCACTTAATCCTGATTCTCTGCCTCCTGCGCCTGTTAAACCGGATAGGTATTACAGGGTGCCTGAGGCTCATAAATATCTTTATAAGAGTCCTAGGGCGGACCCAGAAACTATTAGTCAGGGACCTAAGGGTGTCAAGGCCTCTGTTGTAAAAATCCGGTTCCTCCAGATAAAGAGGCCAGAGCTTTGGATAGATGGGGAAAGAAGGTCTATACATCTTCTACCTTAGCTATGAGGGCTTTGAATTGCCAGTTTCATATGTTGAAATATCAAAACTTTCTTCTTTCTCAATTGAAGTCTAAGGTGGATGCTCTGGCGGAAGGCATTGAGTGTAAAGAATTACAAGATTTGGTGCATGTCTCTGAACAGGTGGGTAAGCATTCATTACAATGTGGTTTTGATGCTGTGCAGGCCTCGTCTAGGGTGGCTGCCACTGGTTCAGTTCTTTGCAGGCACTCCTGGCTGAAGGATCAGAATTTATCTGACCATGTTAAGACAAGGATTTTGGATGCTCCTTTGCAGTCTGATGTGTTGTTTGGTTCACCTGTGGAGTCAGTCTTGAAGAAAATGGAAGACAAGGCTAAGTCTATGCAGGCTGTTAAAGATTTTTGCAAGTTCAGCCTCAAGTTTAGTAGGAATTGGCCTGCTAAGGGGTGGACGTATCCTTCTTATGATTCTCAGTCTAGGGGTAGATCTAGGCGTGGTAAGGGCAGAGCTCAGGGTTCTTTCAGACCTAGAACAGGAGTTCACCTGCACAATCTTCGGGTGAGGGCAGGGGCCAGTCCTTTCGTAAACAGGCCCAATGACCTACTTTTTCAGCTGCCAGATCCTTCTTGCCTGGCAGCACTTTTGGGAGGAAGGTTGGCACTCTTCAAGGAAAATTGGATTTTGATTACCCAAGACAAATGGGTATTGGATATCATACACCAAGGTTACAAGTTATTTCCATACCTTGCCTCCTTTCAAAGGCATGCCAGACGTTCCTCCTCAGCAAAGACTAGAGGCTCACAAACAAATTTCTCTACTACTTCAAATAGGGGCCATACAACCGGTCCCTCTGCCAGAAGTGGGCCTAGGATTTTATTCTCGCCTGTTTCTAGTACCAAAGAAATGGAACACGTGGAGACCGATTTTGGATTTATCTATCCTCAACACATATCTGGACATTCCCAAGTTCAAAATGTTGACGTTACAACAGCTTTTACCTCTGCTGGGCAAAGATCACTGGATGGTGACTCTGGATCTCAAGGAGGCTTACCTTCATGTTCCTATCAGGCCCAGTTGCAGGAAGTATCTGCGTTTTCGGGCTGGGACTTTTCATTATCAGTTCTCTGCATTGCCCTTTGGCTTATCTACTGCGCCCAGAGTGTTCACGAAGGTTCTGGCTCCAGTGGTAGCTTTCTTCAGGCTAAGAGGAATACAAATCTATCCTTATTTGGACGATTGCCTGATTCTGGCCCAAGGAAAGGACGAACTTCTTCATCATTTACAGTATGTGATGGCAGTGTTAAGATGCCTGGGGTATTCTGTGAACGAAATAAAGTCCAGTCTAGTACCCTCTCAGGACATGTGCTTTCTGGGTGTGAGACTGAATACAGCATCCCAGATGGCCTTTTTAACCTCGGACAAACAAAAGAATCTTTCTCTTTACTTCCACCAATTGTCTCGTCAGTCCAGGCTGACTGCAAGGACAGTCCTTCTAGCCTTGGGGTTCATGGCATCTTGTATTCTGGTACTTCCAAATGTCAAACTGCATATGAGGAAGCTACAATGGTATCTCAAAAATGTATGGACACAACACTGCCAAGATATGGACACTGTCATTCAGATAATACCTTGCATTCAAAAGGAATTTTTGTGGTGGGCTCAGGAATGTCACCTAAACAAGGGACTCTCTGTGACCCGACCAGAGGCGAGTCAGATTCTAACGACAGATGCCTCAGACAAAGCTTGGGGAGCTCATCTAAATGGAAAATGGGTACAAGACACGTGGCCTGCCAGACTTCAACATTTACATATCAACTTGAAGGAGATGTTAGCAGTCCAATTTGCATTGATAGCTTTCAAGGATTTACTTCTTCCAGGGCAGGTGTTGATTCAAACAGACAACACAACTGTCATGTGGTACATCAACAAGCAAGGGGGGACGCATTCATATCCTCTATGCAGACAAGCAATGATTTTGTGGGAGACTGCTCTCAGTTTACAGCTAAATCTTCAGGCAAGGTTTCTGCCAGGAGCACAGAACTCCTTAGCAGATGTGTTGAGCAGACAAATTATGGATCCTCATGTATTTCAGAAATTGACAGTGTTATGGGGAACTCCAGACATAGATCTGTTCGCTTCTCCTCTAAATTACCAGCTGCCAAAGTTTTGCACAAAAAGGTTTCATCCCACAGCTTGGAAAGTGGATGCTCTCTCATTCAATTGGAGCAATCTTCACGTGTATGCCTTTCCACCTCTGCCTCTCCTCCCAAAGGTACTCCTGAAGGTCAGACAGGACAAGCCACACATGATTTTAATAGCTCCGGATTGGCCTCGACAGCACTGGTACCCATTACTGAGAAGTCTGGTACGGGAGCCTCCATGGCCTTTGCCTTCGATTCCTCACCTGCTGTCTCAGGAGAACAGTCATTTACTCAATGTCAAACTTCACTCTCTACATCTAACAGCCTGGCATATTCTGTTTTAAACCCTGGAGGGTCTCAGCTTCCACAACAAGTTTTGAATGTTATTTTGGAGGCCAGAAGGCCTAGTACAAGGAAAGTTTACGCAGATAAATGGTGGAGATTTTTATTTTGGAGTACAGCAAAGGACTTTGATGTTTCTAAACCTAATTTAAGTGTTGCTCTTCAATACCTTACTGAGTTATTGGACAAAGGTTTGTCCTTCTCCTCTATAAAGGTTCATGCTGCAGCAATTTCTGCTCACTATGACTGTGACCCACCATTATTTTCTCATCCTTTGTTTAAGCAATTCCTTAGATGGCAAAGAATATAAGACCCCCACGTAGAGCTCCTACTCCTGCTTGGGATCTCAATTTTGTGTTGGAGAAACTCACTCTACAACCTTTTGAGCCTGCAGCAACTGCAGAGTTGAAATATTTATCATGGAAGACTGCTTTTTTGTTGGCCATTACCTCTGCGAGAAGGGTTTCTGAATTACAGGCCCTTATGGCGGTTGAGCCTTTCTTAATTTTCCACAAGGATAGGGTGTCTTTGCGTACTAACCCTTCTTTTATGCCTAAAGTGGTTTCTAGTGTGGCTTTAAACCAAACTATTCATTTGCCTACTTTTTATGCAAACCCCCAAAATAATGGGGAGAGGATTTTGCACACTTTGGATATACACAGACAGTTGCGATATTATTTGAGCAGAACTAAAGGGTTCAGGCAGTCTCAGCAGTTGTTTGTTTCTTTTGCTTTGGGTTCTCAAGGCAAACCTGTTTCAAAACAAACTATTTCTAAGTGGATTGGTTTTTGTATTGCTTTCTGTTATTCCCATCATGGTAAGGAGATTCCAGCTGGGATTAGGCCTCATTCCACTAGGGCTACTGCCACTTCTACAGCTTTTTTAAGGGGGGTAGCTACTAAAGATATTTTGGAAGCAGCTACTTGGAGTTCAGTGCATACTTTCTCTAAGCATTACCACCTTCCACTTTACTCTAAATCTAGGGCTGGATTTGCCACTGCAATTTTGCAGGGCATTTTGGCAGCCCCTAATGCTTTATAGTTTTGCCATCCTCCCTTACCTCTGCTTTGGGATTCTACCCATATGTAAGGACTGCAGCAATGTGAGATGAAGAACATAGTACAGATGTTCTTCATCTCACATTGCTGCAGTCCTTACATATGGGTAGTCCGCTGTCCTCCGTCGGCCCGAATACCAAAGTATAAGGCTGGCGTCGGTCAAGTTGCTTAAAACTGACATCAGGGCGTCAGGGTACAAAAGCGCATGACCGGCGTCATTTCCTCAGTCTTTTTGCGCGTGGTCCGATGCAGAAGCAGCGTTGCAAGTGCCGTTCGGCGTTCTGAAATTTTCGAATTGAGTTTCAGACCGAATCCAAGTTGGCTAAGTACCCGTTGGGATTATTTTGTTTTTCTTGCCGCAGTGTTTTACCGGATGTCAGAAAAAGTGAATAACTGTATTTCTTGTGGGAAACAGATACCGCATAGAGATTATCATTCTTTGTGTATTCCTTGTTTGGGGCCTGAGCACAACGTTGTTGGGTGTCGCTTTTGTGCTAGGTTCAATAAACGCACTATTAGCGAAGGTTGGATTGTGCTAGGCTGGTCTTTGGGAAGCGGTGCAATTATAATATGCCGCCGGATTCTCCGGCCCGCTTCTGAAGAAGCGCAAAGACAAAACAGTTAAACCCAGGCAGATGAGTCGTCCGTTCGGACGCTGGTTGTTTAGAGGCTTTAGTGGAACCGGTGGTTCGGCGGAGACTTCTCTGGAGTCTCAGGGGGAGACTTTGATTTTGCAGGAGGTGGTCTCTCAGGAGGCAGGTCAGGCTGAAGGGGCTTCCCAAGTTACTGTTCTCCCCTCCCTTCCTAGGGTGGTTAGGCCTTCTCCTTCTGTTTCCAAGGCTTCTCCCAGAGGCAGGCCAGTTTCAGCTTCTGTTGGTGTCACTCCTAGTTCAGCAGGGTCTGTGCCTAAGAAGCACATGCTTAAAATGGCAGAAGATTTAATTACTCTGATTAGAGGTTCTATGCCCCCTCCTGATAAGAGGCCTAGGGTGGAGCCAGAGTTGGGAAGTTTTGAGCAGGCTTCGGATATTTCAGAGTCTTCAGTTGAAGACTTGCAGGAGTATTCTCCTTATTCTGATTCTGATGCAGATGATTCCACTCCTTCTGCTTCTCCTCCAGAGGATTTTTCTTTCAGAGACACTTCATTCTATGAGGGAACATTTTAAGTGGGAAGGTCAGGACTTCTCTGATTCTAGGAAAAGGCTTGGGAGTTTTGCTGTTGCCCCAACATAGGCCCTTGGCTATACCCCTGTTCTGGATGTTGTGGAAGATGTGTTTGCAGAGGCTTCACTTAATCCTGATTCTCTGCCTCCTGCTCCTGCTAAACCGGATAGGTATTACAGGGTGCCTGAGGCTCATAAATATCTTTATAAGAGTCCTAGGGCGGACCCAGAAACTATTAGCCAGGGACCTAAGGGTGTCAAGGCCTCTGTTGTAAAAAATCCAGTTCCTCTAGATAAAGAAGCCAGAGCTTTGGATAGGTGGGGAAAGAAGGTCTATACATCTTCTACCTTAGCTATGAGGGCTTTGAATTGCCAGTTTCATATGTTGAAATATCAAAACTTTCTTCTTACTCAATTGAAGTCTAAGGTGGATGCTCTGGCGGAAGGCATTGAGTGTAAAGAGTTGCAAGATTTGGTGCATGTCTCTGAACAAGTGGGTAAGCATTCATTACAGTGTGGTTTTGATGCTGTGCAGGCCTCATCTAGGGTGGCTGCCACTGGCTCAGTTGTTCGCAGGCACGCCTGGTTAAAGGATCAGAATTTATCTGACCATGTTAAGACAAGGATTTTGGATGCTCCTTTGCAGTCTGATGTGTTGTTTGGTTCACCTGTGGAATCAGTCTTGAAGAAAATGGAAGACAAGGCTAAGTCTATGCAGGCTGTTAAAGATTTTTTGCAAGTTCAGCCTCCGAAGTTTAGTAGGAATTGGCCTGCTAAGGGGTGGACGTATCCTTCTTATGATTCTCAGTCTAGGGGTAGATCTAGACGTGGTAGGGGCAAAGCTCAGAGTTCTTTCAGGCCTAGAACAGGGAGTTCACCTGCTCAATCTTCGGGTGAGGGCAGGGGCCAGTCCTTTCGTAAACAGGCCCAATGACCTACTTTTTCAGCTGCCAGATCCTTCTTGCCTGGCAGCACCTTTGGGAGGAAGGTTAGCACTCTTCAAGGAAAATTGGATGTTGATTACCCAAGACAAATGGGTATTGGATATCATACACCAGGGTTACAAGTTTTATTTCCATACCTTGCCTCCTTTCAAAGGCATGGCGGACATTCCTCCTCAGCAAAGACTAGAGGCTCGCAAACAAATTTCTCTACTACTTCAAATAGGGGCCATACAAACGGTTCCTCTGCCAGAAGTGGGCCTAGGATTTTATTCTCGCCTGTTTCTAGTACCAAAGAAAGGAAACACGTGGAGACCAATTTTGGATTTATCCATCCTCAACACATATCTGGACATTCCCAAGTTCAAAATGTTAACGTTACAACAGCTTTTACCTCTGCTGGGCAAAGATCACTGGATGGTGACTCTGGATCTCAAAGAGGCTTACCTTCATGTTCCTATCAGGCCCAGTTGCAGGAAGTATCTGCGTTTTCGGGCTGGGACTTCACATTATCAGTTCTCTGCATTGCCCTTTGGCTTATCTACTGCGCCCAGAGTGTTCACGAAGGTTCTGGCTCCAGTGGTAGCTTTCTTCAGGCTAAGAGGAATACAGATCTATCCTTATTTGGACGATTGCCTGATACTGGCCCAAGAAAAGGACGAACTTCTTCATCATTTACAGTATGTGATGGCAGTGTTAAGATGCCTGGGGTATTCTGTGAACGAAATAAAGTCCAGTCTAGTACCCTCTCAGGACATGTGCTTTCTGGGTGTGAGACTGAATACAGCATCCCAGATGGCCTTTTTGACCCCGGACAAACAAAAGAATCTTTCTCTTTACTTCCACCAGTTGTCTCATCAGTCCAGGCTGACTGCAAGGACAGTCCTTCAAGCCTTGGGGTTCATGGCATCTTGTATTCTGGTACTTCCCAATGCCAAACTGCATATGAGGAAGCTACAATGGTATCTCAAGAATGTTTGGACACAGCACTGCCAAGATTTGGACACTGTCATTCAAATAATACCTTGCATTCAAAAGGAATTTTTGTGGTGGGCTCAGGAATGTCACCTAAACAAGGGACTCTCTGTGACCCGGCCAGAGGCGAGTCAGATTTTAACGACAGATGCCTCAGACAAAGCTTGGGGAGCTCATCTAAATGGAAAATGGATACAAGACACGTGGCCTGCCAGACTTCAACATCTACATATCAACTTGAAGGAGATGTTAGCAGTCCAATTTGCATTGATGGCTTTCAAGGATTTACTTCTTCCAGGGCAGGTGTTGATTCAAACAGACAACACAACTGTCATGTGGTACATCAACAAGCAAGGGGAACATTCTTATCCTCTATGCAGACAAGCAATGATTTTGTGGGAGACTGCTCTCAGTTTACAGCTAAATCTTCAGGCAAGGTTTCTGCCAGGAGCACAGAACTCCTTAGCTGATGTGTTGAGCAGACAAATTATGGATCCCCACGAGTGGAAATTGGATCCTCATATATTCCAGAGGTTAACAGTGTTATGGGGAACTCCAGACATAGATCTGTTTGCTTCTCCACTAAATTACCAGCTGCCAAAGTTTTGCACAAAAAGGTTTCATCCCTCAGCTTGGAAAGTGGATGCTCTCTCATTCAATTGGAGCAATCTTCACGTGTATGCCTTTCCACCTCTGCCTCTCCTCCCAAAGGTACTGCTGAAGGTCAGACAGGACAAGCCAAACATGATTTTAATAGCTCCAGATTGGCCTCGACAGCACTGGTACCCATTACTGAGAAGTCTGGTACAGGAGCCTCCATGGCCTTTGCCTTCGATTCCTCACCTGCTGTCTCAGGAGAACGGTCATTTACTCAATGTCAAACTTCATTCTCTACATCTGACAGCCTGGCATATTCTGGTTTAAACCCTGGAGGTCTCAGCTTCCACAACAAGTTTTGAATGTTATTTTGGAGGCCAGAAGGCCTAGTACAAGGAAAGTTTACGCAGATAAATGGAGGAGATTTTTATTTTGGAGTACAGCAAAGGATTTTGATGTTTCTAAACCTAATTTAAGTGTGGCTTCAATACCTTACTGAGTTATTGGACAAAGGTTTGTCCTTCTCCTCTATAAAGGTTCATGCTGCAGCAATCTCTGCTCACTATGACTGTGACCCACCATTATTTTCTCAGCCTTTGTTTAAGCAATTCCTTAGAGGGGCAAAGAATATAAGACCCCCAAGTAGAGCTCCTACTCCTGCTTGGGATCTCAATTTTGTGTTGGAGAAACTCACTCTACAACCTTTTGAGCCTGCAGCATCGGCAGAGTTGAAATATTTATCTTGGAAGACTGCTTTTTTGTTGGCCATTACCTCTGCGAGAAGGGTTTCTGAATTACAGGCCCTTATGGCAGTTGAGCCTTTCTTAATTTTCCACAAGGATAGGGTGTCTTTGCGTACTAACCCTTCTTTTATGCCTAAAGTGGTTTCTAGTGTGGCTTTAAACCAAACTATTCATTTGCCTACTTTTTATGCAAACCCACAAAATAAAGGGAAAAGATTTTGCACACTTTGGATATACACAGACAGTTTCAATATTATTTGAGCAGAACTAAAGGGTTCAGGCAGTCTCAGCAGTTGTTTGTTTCTTTTGCTTTGGGTTCTCAGGGAAAACCTGTTTCAAAACAAACTATTTCTAAGTGGATTGGTTTTTGTATTGCTTTCTGTTATTCCCATCATGGTAAGGAGATTCCAGCTGGGATTAGGCCTCATTCCACTAGGGCTACTGCCACTTCTACAGCTTTTTTAAGGGGAGTGGCTACTAAAGATATTTTGGAAGCAGCTACTTGGAGTTCAGAGCATACTTTCTCTAAGCATTACCACCTTCCACTTTACTCTAAATCTAGGGCTGGATTTGCAACTGCAATTTTACAAGGCATGTTGGCAGCTCCTAATGCTTTATAGTTTTGCCATCCTCCCTTTCCTCTGCTTTGGGATTCTACCCATATGTAAGGACTGCAGCAATGTGAGATGAAGAACATAGTACAGTTTTGTACCTTCCATAAATGTAGATGTTCGAAGATCCACATTGCTGCAGTCAATTACTCCCTCCTTCCCTCTGTTGTTGAAGGTGGTGGTGTGGTTTGTGTTGTACATATTGTAAATATGATTAGTGCACTGGTGGTTGGTTGGGTTTTGCTGGTTTTTGGCTTTGGCCTGTCTTGTTAGGGCCTTCTGACATCTGGGGCAAGAAAAGACTGAGGAAATGGCGCCGGTCATGCGCTTTTGTACCCTGGCGTCCTGATGTCAGTTTTAAGCGCCTTGACCGACGTCAGCCTTATACTTTGGTATTCGGGCCGACCGAGGACAGCGGACTACCCATATGTAAGGACTGCAGCAATGTGGATCTTCGAACATCTACATTTATGGTAGGTACAAAACTGTACTTTTTGTACCTACCATAAATGTAGATGTTCAAAGATCCACATTGCTGCAGTCCAATTACCCTCCTTCCCCTCTGTAGTTAGAGGTGGTGGTGTGGTTTGTGTTGTACATATTGTAAATATGGTTAGTGCAGGGGTGGTTGGTTATTTTTTGCTGTTTTTTGGCTTTGGCCTTTCTTGTTAGGGCCTTCTGACATCTGGGGCAAGAAAAGACTGAGGATATGACGTCGGTCATGCGCTTTTGTACCCTGACGTCCTGATGTCAGTTTTAAGCGCCTTGACCGTCAGCCTAATACTTTGGTATTCGGGCCGACCGAGGACAGCGGACTACCCCATATGTAAGGACTGCAGCAATGTGGATCTTCGAACATCTACATTTATGGTAGGTACAAAACTGTACTATTTGTGGTGGGTGAGAACAAGTTGTAGGATAAGGAGTGAAGTGAAGCCACATGCAGCAGAGCTAAACAGAGTTTGGCTACCCCTCCCCACCACAAGTGTGTTCTTCACCAAAAGCAATCTGTAGACCAACTCTGTAGCTGACTGAAGCCAGCCAAGGGAACAAAATTGGTAGGTTTCAGTAGAAACCAATTCATATATTTATGAAGGAAGCCACTATAATTTTGATAAAGGGAGGCATTTTAACACAGTTAGGGCTGTAACATCAGATGCATGTTTAATATTTTTGTACAGCCTTATCTTACTCTTTTGTGCACTGAAAAGGGTTACACTCCCCGAGGAATCTTACTTGTTTGGGGATTTATTTTTCAGACCAAATTAAACCATCTTACGTGAGTCTTTTAATTGTTGTAAGATCTGTGAGAAGACAACCAAACTGCCTTGAAGGTTTACCTAAATGCAGTCAACAAATGGTCAAGGTAGTTGAATAGGATCCTAAATGTTCTTTTATGTAGCAGAGTAGGGTTGACTTCTATCTTGTCTCAGAATTTGTTAGAAAGGCTATGGTGGTGATCCAACGTTCCAGTTAAATTGGGGTCAAAACAGCTTTTATTAAAGCAGCCAAGAAATGGTCACTGCATTTGAATTAGATCCTAAACTTCCTTTTATGTAGCAGAGTTTGTTTGACTGCTCACCTGCCTTAGTTTGTCAAGAAGGCTGTGGTGCAAACTGATGCCCCAGTTAACTTAGGGTCAAAATGGCTTGCCTAAAAGTAGCCAACAGATGGTCATTGCAGCTGAGTAGGATCCTAAACACCCTTTTTATGTAATGGAGTAGGGCTAACTTCTTTTGTCACAGTTTGTTGGGAATGCTGTGGTGGCAAATCAATGTCCTACTTAATTTACAGTCAAACAGCTTGCCTGAAAGCAGACAGCAAATGGTCACTGCAGCTGTAGTAGATCTAAGTATCCTTTTATGTAGCAGAGTATAGTTGACTTCTCACTTGTCTTAGAATTTGTTGGGAGGGCTGTGGTGATGAATGAATGCCCCAATTAACTTGGGGTCAAAATAGCTTGTCTCGAGCAACTAAGCCTTCTGGGGAGGAAAGTTAGCTTGATTACATAATTCTGCTAATACGTTTTGCTAGTTTGTTGTGGGACCTAGTATCCATCCCCTCTTGCTCAAGTCGTCTGTAATCAGTAGATGCATATTGAGTCTTTCTTGCTCAGTGGTTGTTTTTTTTTCTTTCAGGGACTTAAGGAAGAGTTTACTTGCATTGAAGGTAAGAACATGTTATTTATTTTAGCAGTGTCATGGCATATTTTTTATTATTTAATCTATAGACATTTGATTTTTGGAGATAATAACTGTTTCTTGAAAATCTTACCCTTTCAGTTATGCCAAGTCTAAAAGGAAAAACACAAGTATTTTCAAAATAATGTGCTTGCTGAACAAAGGTACAAAAATGAGCTATGGGTTGATACTTTAGAAGTGAAAAGACATAATATTGTGAAATATGAAAATTCATATGACACAGTAACAGTGAGAATGACTGAGAAATTAAATTAGATACTGATACATAGTGGAGTATCTTGTCAGAAAATACTTCTAAAGTTTTGGGTTTGTCTCTCTGCTAAATTGGTATGGCCATGGGATGGTACTATTAAGTCAGAAACTGCTGCCTGTAACCACAAGGATAATTAATTCATTCTTTCCTTCAAATAGTTGCATTTAAAGAAGTAAAGTTTCCTAATATTTTGTGTTTTGTGTCTTATGAGAAACTAAGAATGGCTTGAAGAATTCATAGTGTCAAATATTGTGTACTCAAAATCATGGAGACATTTTACTTAATGGCAGAGCCATTACAATGATATCCTGCATGACTATAGGTTTGGGAAGATTGCAAGGAAAATAAAACATAGAAAAAAGATGCTGGAGATGATTCATGCTCCCAGAAATAAAGTTGAATGGAAGTTAATACATATGGAAAGCATCTGGGTCGTATGAATAATATGGACATTTTTGAAAAAATATATATTTGTATTTGTATTGAACCACAAGATCAAAATAAAATAATTAAGAGACAACATTACTCATTGGTTACAGTAAAATAAGTTGTCTCAGGAATGCTAAATGCTGTTTTTTTTCCTGAGTACTACATGCAAACCTGGCTTTATGGCAGACAATGCTATCAACAGAATGCTCCAAACCATATACATTTGATAACTCCATGAGAAAGTGTATAAATTCCTTAGACTGCCATTTGATATTTTGTCAGAACCAGGGTGTTTCAGAGAGCTTTTGCCTAAGTAATTGAAAGCTGAGAAGATTATTACAGATAAGTAATAATATATTAGTATGGGGGTGACACAAGAAAAAGTAAGACACTAATAAATCTGCTGTACAGAGTATTATGGTATATAAAAAGTAGAATGACAAATTTAAAACAGTGGGTCATATTCTGAGGTTAGAGGGTCTAAAAGTTGATTCAGGAAATACAAGTTATTGTGCAATGCCAGCACTAAGGGAAAAACAATTATTGCAGAGCTTTATAGGAAAAATGCAGTATCTTACCAAGTTTGTGCCTTATTTTCCTGAAATAACATTGCCTCTTAGAAAGCTGCTAGAACAAGTTAGCCTAGGAAGAGAGCTCTGAACAAGATGACCCAAAAACTCAAAATATTATGATGCAAGTAAGCCAGTTGTGTTGCAATAAATGCCAGTCAAAATGGTGTATTGTACAAGAGAATATGCATGTTGTCTATGGGCAAAGAGCATTTTCAGATGCGCAAAAGAGGTATGCTTAGAAGGAAAAACAACTTAAGAAATTATGCATGCATGTGCATAGTAATGAATGGTAAAGAAAAGAGGTGCAGCAGTTAGTGCTAATAGTGATTGCTTTTGTTCATAGGTTCATAGGTTAGTACTAAGTTAACTGCTCTTGTGAGCCATTTTAAACCTAGCCAATTATCCCTTGTGAGACTCGAACCCTGCATCTTGTGTTTGTAAAGCAAACACCTTAACCATTAGGCCACCCTCCCAACCCTAATATATTATTACTTATCTGTAATAATCTTCTGTGGTTCTTGGCTGAGATGCCTTTTGTGAGGAGTGTGCATGTCAGTGTGGGTTTCTCCTGTGTGCTCCAATGTCCTACCATATCCCAAAGATGTGCGGGTGAATTACCAAGATTCCACATTGCCTGTATATAAGTGTGCCTTGCACACATATGCAAAAGTGTGTTTCAGGCATGTGTGTGTACATCCATTGAGTTGACATGCCATTCAGGATTAGCTTCACTGCTTTGTGCCTACCAAGTATTTAGCTCCAGCTCTCCCACAATCTTGAATTGGATTAAGCAAGTTATTAAATAATGAACTAATGTCTGTGGTAAAGAAAATTTGCGGTAGAAACAAACCACAAACCCTTACAGTGCATATTATAAGTCTTTGTATGAAGCACATCTTCTGACATTGCAGAAAATGTGATAGCTGTATGATCTGAAAGTGATACAGACTGGGCATGGAACTACACATAGCAGATCAGCTACAATAAGTGCAACATGTTTACCAGAGAAGCATAATAACTGCTAGAGGAAAGATTAGGTTTGTTTGGGCAGTACCATACCTGGCAGTGACAGCAGAAATGTAAAGGAATTTGAGAGATATATATGGTTTCTTAAAATTAGCTCTCATTGTTATAATATTAATTTCTTTATGACATACAACAATGCTTATGTCTATAGACTCTTTAAAAGAAGGAGTTTCTCTCTTCCATTACTTTGTTATATTTTTTTCTTGCAGCAGCTGGACTTTCCTGTCATTTATTTTATTTAATATTTGTTAACCAGGAAAGTCCAACTGGATGCAAATCTTTTTTCAGTGGAAACCCGGGGTGAAAAGCTCCACTTAAAAAATAATACCTACAACAAGTACAGTAGCTCAATACAGCCAAATGTACAATAGAATGTAATAAGAGTGAGACATAACTAGAAATCTAGAATATAGGACACTTTGTGTAATTAGAAACATAGAGTGTAATACAAGACAAGTTTAAAATTCTAGAGTATAGGACACTTAGTGTAGTTAGAATTATACTACTCAATTGTAACACAAGGTATTATTTGTGTTACACATTTTGTGTGTGACTATTAAGAGAGACTCGCATCTAAATTCACCTTAGGAAAAACATACTGGATTAACCAGGATGTTGTGATGCCTCACTGCATTCAAGAATTGGAGAAGTGTTTAACAATAAAGATTTTAAAACTATGCATTTATCCACCCAGAGTGCTCTAGTAGAGATTGTACACCACCCTAAAATGTAATTTTTTTTTTCACAGACATAAAAACATAGATTGCCAGTCAGCCTTTATTATATTGTTCATATCTCCAGAAGATACCATACTTAATTTTATGGAATTTATTTAGGTGTTGTATATGTGTCTTTTTTAAATTTATTTCCATGTGAAACTTTTACAAAAAGTACTGAAAATTATTAGGTTTGCTGACTTTAAAGTCAAGTCTCTGCTATTATCATTGATGTAATTAATTTTATATTCCATTTAAAATTTGAATATTTATCATTAATACTTGTTTCTATTTCTAAAGTTAATTTGTACAATCTGGATAAAGATGGCTTTCCACCACTACCCCCATTAATAATGAATGAAAAGTGTGTGAGGAATTTTGAGAATTTGCTTTCTCCATATCTGACATATTAAATGAATTTTAGATATAATCCTTTGTTTATGTTGCGTATTAAGATTCAATTTGTATATCCTAAGTCAAAGCTGTTCATTATCTTGTTGATAAAATATTGTTTCAATTTAAATAATTAGATGAGTAGATGACATATTTCCCTTTAACTCTCATTTTACTAGTATTAGACTTATTTTTAAATCCTGATGTATAAGTAAATAAAAAATAATTTTTAATGGTTTCTTTATAGATAATATTTTCTAAATGTTTTTACCTGGGTGTTAATATAATTTGATTTTGTTTTTGTCTTATTAGAATTAAACAGTTCTTTAATATCCACATCATTTTAACACCTTTTTAATTTATCATTTAAGATATAGACAAACATATTTTAATGCAAAAGAAAACAAATCATATTAACATGTTCCAGTTACATAGATTATGCATCATATTATGTCTTTTTTATAACTATCATCAGTGCAACATTACATAAATTGCTCATTTCCTGCCTTCCCTTAAACATCACTCTTCCTCCAGAATATTGTCTGCATGTATTGTCCCCACAATTTCCAAATTATTTCTGTGTAATTTGACCCTTCCCTTTTTCTAAAGAGCACACTTCCAGCTCTTTTATCTTTGTTGCAACATTGTATACCTCAGCTGAGGTAATATCAATACATTTATGGCAGTGTTTATTGTTGTATTTGGTTTGTACTGCATACTTTTATGTGTACACATTTTTTATATTTTAGAACAGAAATTCTTAATTATTTATGCAAAATTCTGTTCATTATTAGTATATACATTTTTTATACAAGCATTTTATCTTATTTAATGTTTTTAAGGCTTAATTTTTTAACGTCAACATTTTCGGAAAGTACTGTTGCACTTTAAAATTTTCTATGCTTAAGATAGGACACAATGTGTTTTCAATTGATTAATTTTAATGAGTTTAATTGATTGATTTGGCCAATTTTATGGGTTATATTAACTGCATGGCCACACAGCTTATGTACCTTGAAAAAGCCTGGGATTCTCAGGCGAAAGCGCTTGGTTTTATTTTGTGTTCATTAAAGAAGATTTGTTCCAGTATACATCGTTTTAGTGCTGGTTTTTTTACTGAAGACGTAAAGAGGAGTCTGTCTAGGAACACTGGTTCCGAACATCATTTTTGAGTGGTGGTGTGGATTAGGACCAAGCTGGTGATCCTCTTTTGATTTTACAGTTTTTTGTGCTTTTGTTGGGTTCTTGGTCTCTATGGCGGAGGATTTGTCTTGTTTGGAACTTCTCAACACACCCAATATTCTTCGTGAGGAGCTTGACGAAGCTCCAGTTACGCGTAAGGAGTTCAACCAGGTCCTTACGCTTCTTACGCAAATTAGCAACACTCTCTTGTCGCATGGCAGCAGTAACGGGTCTACGATACCCTGTAACCAACAACAAGGAGCTCGCAGTAAGAGGGGGTTGCTACCAGCAAAGGAGCCGAATGGCGTGGGTGCATCAAGGGACACAACTACGTTGGATAACCATAATTCTTGTTTTCATGACGACAACGTTACGGATAGACATGGTTTGAGTGGTGAACCCTCTAGCAAAGAGTTCAATTTTAAAGCGTGGACTGAACTCCAACCAATATTCAAACAAGGTACTGTTGATAATAATTCGGAACAATTGGATATTGATTTTGAAACTTTTAACAACAAGTTATACTCGTACAAAAACTGTCAACTCGAAATAAATTATTTAAAAGAGTGTGTGAAGGTACAAAGAGTCCCTAAAGGACTCAGATGTTATAAGTTTCCTAGTAATGCTATTTCAGGTTCTGTTTTACACTCACAATTAATTGAACTGTTTAACCGCACGGGTTTGGAAATGTTAGAATTTATGATACAGGATTACCAATCTAAATGTAACAACATTTTAAATGATTTAACTATGCTTAATGAGAACATTGTGAAGCATAAAAATTTTTTAAGGCATAAAAAGAAATATGATGACGTTTTTAAAGGGATAGACCAGCATTGTTTCAAAGTGTTAGAAAGAAAAGCCAGGAAGTTGGACCGGGATTTAGCAGAATACAGGGAGGGCAAAGCATACCCGTTTTTCAGCAAACAGAAGCATGTTAATATGAGTTCTGAAGGTTTGGAGAACAACACTAATAGACAACATTTTTTAAGTGCATCTAATACGGAACCGCTCCGTCGTAGTGAAAGGTTAGCACAAAAGGGAGGGGGTGTTCCCCCCCAGGTTTTTCAGTTACCCCAGGGCAGACCGATGGGGAGGAACAACAGCAACTCATATCAGCAGAACTGGGTGAGAGGGAGCAATTGACAGAAACATTTGAAGACTTTAGTTCTGGTATGGTTAACCTTTCAAATCCTTTTAACAACCAGATAGTATTAACACACAATAACTTTAAAATTTACAACTTTACTAACGTATCTGTCAGTAATGATTTTTTTGAACTCTTTACAAAGGGCTTACAATATATACCCTCGAGGTCTTCCAATCTACCCAAACTTCTGATTGAGTTGAAACTTTTTGTTAGGAATTTAAACCTTTCTTTGTATTTCAAGGGCCAGGAAGCCCCATCTAATGACATCTGTAGACACAGTACATTTAATCCCCCCACCCACCCCGGACTTAAAATGTTTGAAGAACTGCTAGAAAAATCTTTTAGAAAGAATTTAGGGAGTCATTAGCAACATTTCCCTTCTAATTTTGACAAAAATTTATACGGAGTGGTAGAGTTATTGAGGAAAGAAAAAATCAGGGTCATGAAACCCGACAAAGGGGGAGGTGTTGTCCTAATGAATTCTTTTGATTATGACAATGCTATACATGACTTGTTACAAGACACAGAAACATATGAACAGATTTCAAGAAATGAATTGAATGTCTCACATGGCAGAATAAAATACACTCTGAGTGACCATCTTCTCCAGGGTGCCATTAATGAGAGTTTGTTCAATTATTTAAATGTTCCTAATCCAAAAATTCCCATTTTGTTCGGTATACCCAAGGTCCACAAAGGTATCTCGCCCCTCAAGTTCAGGCCAATTGTGGCCGGTGCGGGGGGTATTACCGAGCCTTTGGGTAAATTTGTAGATTATAATTTGAAACATTTTGTTTCTCAACTTCCACATGTTTGCAAAGATTCCTGGGAATTTTTGGCTAGTCTCCCTGGTAGTATTAGTAATCCTGACATACTTATGATCACTATCGATGTCATTGAATTATTTCCCAGTATACCTCATTCTGAAGGTATTGAGTGGTTCACTGAGGTTTTGGTAAAAGAATCAGGCTTAAGCAATAGTTTAATTAATTTGCTGGCTGAATTTATGCATATTATTTTGCATAACAACTTTATCTATTTCAATGGTGAGCTCTTTAGACAAAACAAAGGGGTGGCCATGGGTTCACCATGTGCACCCTCTTATGCAAATATCATTTTACACATGTGGGAACAAAAATACATTCATTCATCCAGATGGAAAAAATTCATCCTATTCTACAAACGTTATTTGGATGATATTTGCATTTTATGGCAGGGAACAAAAGATGATTTTTTTGGAATTTTTTGAATACATGAGCTCTACAACTGAATTTTTATCATTTACGTACGAGCTTAATGAGGATTCCCTCCATTATTTGGATGTTCTATTAACTAAGGATAGGGAGACTCTTCAGTTTCGAACTCAGGTATTCAGGAAAAATACATTTTCTAATGCTTTTTTGCATTATGACAGTTCCCATCCTTTGTATGTCAAGAAAGGAATAGTTAGAGGCCAGTTGATTAGAGGTTCAAGGATGTGTAGTTCCTTAGAATTGTTTTTACAAGAAGCTAGTTTCTTGGCAACTATGTTTTTGGAAAGAGGCTACCCATCCCACCTGATTAGGTCTTTAACACTGGAGATAAAAGAAAAAAGGGATTCTGTATATCCCCCTCTTTTAGCTAAAGGATTTCCCTTACCCACGGATAGAGGGTCCAAACTAGACAACAAACAAAGGAGTTTTTCCTATACATACACAGATGATGCTAATTTTATTGAGGACACTATGAGTTCCTACTGGCCCATTCTAACATCACAGGACGACATTAAACCCTACATCTCTCAAAGGTTACAATTCATTAGAAAATGTGACATTAATCTAAAAGGGATGTTTGAGTATAGCTCCAGGTTATGGTTTCCTGGAGGTATTTGCCGTCCTGGTATGAGAAATGGATCTTTCAAGTGTGGGAGGTGTAACCAATGTTCTCACATGTTGAATGATGACCATGTTTTTTTACCTTCTAGGAACTATACACTAAGATCACATGGTCATCATACTTGCAATTCCTTTGGAGTAGTTTACTTAGGCTTGTGCCTGTCTTGCCGAGGTTTTTACATAGGCAAAACAGTGAGAAAGCTCAAGAAAAGAATATATGAGCATTTTTATGAAATAGAAAAAGGAATAGAAAACAATGCTTTTTTAAACACTCCTTGGTCTGTACTGACATGTTAATAAAATTTTTTGTAGTGGAAAAAGTCCAGCAGGACCCAAGAGGTGGGGATTGGGAAAACTTTTTAGAAAGTAGGGAATTAATATGGCAACTCACATTAGATGCAACAAGATCTCCAGGTATGAATGATGCTATTAGTTTAAGGAGCTTACTTAAAATGAGGAGAAATAGACTATAATTATTTCCAGAACTTAGTCCATGAATTTCCTAGAGTTAGTTTACAAATAATTTAGGTATTATTTTTTACAACAACTGCTACATTGTATACCTCAGCTGAGGTAATGTCAATACATTTATGGCAGTGTTTATTGTTGCATTTGGTTTGTACTGCATACTTTTATGTGTACACATTTTTTATATTTAAGAACAGAAATTCTTAATTATTTATGCAAAATTCTGTTCATTATTAGCATATACATTTTTTATACAAGCATTTTATCTTATTTAATGTTTTTAAGGCTTAATTTCTTAACGTCAACATTTTCGGAAAGTACTGTTGCACTTTAAAATTTTTTATGCTTTAGATAGGACACAATGTGTTTTCAATTGATTAATTATAATGAGTTTAATTGATTGATTTGGCCAATTTTGTGGGTTATATTAACTGCATGGCCACACAGCTTATGTACCTTGAAAAAGCCTGGGATTCTCAGGCGAAAGCGCTTGGTTTTATTCTGTGTTCATTAAAGAAGCTTTGTTCCAGTATACAACGTTTTAGTGCTGGTTTTTTACTGAAGACGCAAAGAGGAGACTGTCTATGAACACTGGTTCCGAACATTATTTTTGTGTGGTGGTGTGGATTAGGACCAAGCTTGTGATCCTCTTTTGATTTTATAATTTGACCCTTCCCTTTTTCTAAAGAGCACACTTCCAGCTCTTTTATCTTTGTTGCAATATTCAGTACTTCATATACAACCTGTTTATACTTTGATTTCCAGTTTCTAGTAACTGCTTGTTTGGCAACAAACAGAATTAAACTTAACAAGGCCATACTGTGTTTAAGTAATTCAGATCCTGTATCCTAGCTCTAATAATAAAAAAAAAATGATTTCCTTAGTTGCACCCATTTGCTCACCCAAAATTTCTGACAGGGTTCTGAGTAGGGAATTTTTTTTAAATCTGCCAGCTCATTACTCTCCCAAAAACATATGCTCCCAGTTATCTCTTTCTTCCCCATCACCCCTCCAACATTAGCCATCCACCTGAGGAAAAAATCTGTGGACTTTGCTTGGTGTGTAAAAATGTAAAATTCCCCAAAGCAGCAGAAGACAGCTTGATATGCCGCTAAATCCAAAAACTTGATGAACCAGCAAGTAATCGTACCAAAAATCTTTATTACAGAGAAAGAAAGTTAACACTTTCATGGTAATACCATACCACTTCTTCAAACAAACATGAATGGTGACAGAATAACTTTTATGCAAATGACATAATCTCAAACAGCGTAACAGCCAATAAAACAGACATTCATGCAGCCACATTCTCAGCTTAAAGGCATATAAAGTAGATAATATTTACGAGCATAAAATCTAATAAAAAAATAATAAAAAAAACATTAGCACAAATAGATAAAACATGAAAGATATTCATAATTAAGTAAACAAACAACAATAAACACCGTACAGCCATTTATTCCTTAATACAGACTTAATGAGGACATGATCATTCAGCCCCATAGCTAGATGGGCCTCGACCACCTCAGTATGAGTCACTATATCACCACCTCACAGACCTGGGCTGATCACACATAATACCTGGAAGACAAAGTTGTGTTCAGGGCCAGTGGACAAAACATGTCTCGTTAAGGCACTAAAACCATATTGCTTCTTCATGCAATACACATGGTCCCTAATTCTTTCTTTAAAACTCCTGTTCGTCTTACCGACGTAGAATTTATAACAGCACTAACAATGTGCTAAATAAACCACATTCCTGGTGAAGCAATCAGCAGGTGCCCTCATCTTCCGCATGTAGCCAGTGACAGGGTGCCTAAAAAACCTAGACTCATCTATAAACTGACAAAAATTGCACTTATGGCATTTAGACGTACCCATCAAAATTTGGGATCCAGACATAACATGTCTAGGAAAACATAACTGTTGCCTTAAATTACTGTGGTTCTTATTTACAAATCTAGAGCCATCTGCTAATATATCGGAACATCTGCTGTCAGTCTGTAAAATATGCCAGTTCCTGGTAACTATATCTTTACCATATTTACACCATGGGAAAATTTCAAAACAATGGGAGGACAACAATACCTATGAGATGATTTTAATTGATTGCCTATATAGAGCAGAAAAATACAGACACGCTCTACTCTCATGCTCGTTGGTTATTCTGACACAAGCTTGATCAACTTCAACTTGGGTATAACCCCTGATGGCAAACTCTTTCTTCAAATCTGACAAATTTCCTTCAAAGTCAGTAGTAGTACATGACAACCTCAAGACCCTGAAGGCTTGACCTCTCACAATGTTCCCAAATATATGTTGTGGATGTATACTCCAACTGTGGAGATATGACGGTCTATAACAGTCCTTCCTATGCATCCTAGTCAGCATTTTGCCATTCTCCTGCTGGATGTTTACATCCAAAAAGTCAACAGTGACTTGGAACAAGTGAGGGTAAATTTAAAAAAATTACTACTATTATTTAAAGAATGAAAAAACATGTCAAGCTCTTGTTTGCTGCCTTTCCAACCAATAAACATGTCATCAACAAAACGTCTATATATGGCAGTATGACCTGTGTGTTGTCCCAGTACATGATGGAATTCCCATTCTGACATCACCAAATTGGCATAAGAATTAGAGCAGCTGGTCCCCATTGCCACACTAGATTGTTGGCAGTAACATTTATCCTGAAACATAAAGATATTATGTTCAAGGACCAGCTCTAAAAGCATGCACAAGAAGTCAATATGCTTCATGTCAAATTTATTACTCCCAGCCAAAACTGCCCTGACCATACTAATGCCTTCCTGGTTAGGAATGCACGTAAACAGGGATACAACGTCTGTCTGTCTGTAATCTAGGTCTACTTACCAAGGAACTATTTGATTATTTTATTACTGAATTTCCTGTTGTTCCTCGGATTCATGACGTACCCAAGATCCACAAACACCCTACACTCCCACAGTTTAGACCGAGTGTAGCTGGGAATGGTTAGTTGACTCAGGCTATGTCCATTTATTTGAACAAAATCACTCTTGATATCAGTGAAGTTATATTGAAAGATACTGAAAACATTTTGAGAGATTTATATAATGTGACCAGTGAGGGGGATGTGTCTGATATTCAATTTTTAGTGACAATAGGTGTTGTATCCCTCTTTAGGTGCATTCCTAACCAGGTTAGGAGTAATAAATTTGACATGAAGCATATTGACTTCTTGTGCATGCTTTTAGAGCTGGTCCTTGAACATAATATCTTTATGTTTCAGGATAAATGTTACTGGCAACAATCTGGTGTGGCAATGGGGACCAGCTGCTCTAATTCTTACGCCAATTTGGTGATGTCAGAATGGGAATTCCATCATGTACTGGGACAACACAGAGGTCATATTGCCATATATAGACATTTTGTTGATGACATGTTTATTGGTTGGAAAGGCAACAAGCAAGAGGTTGACATTTTTTTTATTCTTTAAATAATAGTAGTTTGTTTGTGTCTTTCAGGCTTTTCCCGGTTAGGGGTCGCCACAGCGGAACTCCGGTCCGCTAATGATTGGCAGTAGAATTTTACACGCTTGCTTGCCAGGCCTAATGCACAACCTTCAATGAAGGAACACCCATTCACGCATGTTGACACAGAAGACGCTCTAACTGAGAATTGAACGGGCAACGTCTAACTGTGAGGCGACAACGCACTTTAAATAATAGTAGTAATTTTTTGAAATTTATCCTCACATGTTCCCAAGTCACTGTTGACTTTTTGGATGTAAACATCCGGCTGGAGAATGGCAAAATGCTGACTAGGATGCATAGGAAGGACTGTTATAGACCGTCATATCTCCACTGGCAGAGTATGCATCCACAACATATATTTGGGAACATTGTGAGAGGTCAAGCCTTCAGGGTCTCGAGGTTGTCATGTACTACTTCTGTCTTTGAAGGAAGTTTGTCAGATTTGAAGAAAGAGTTTGCCATCAGGGGTTATACCCAAGTTGAAGTTGATCAAGCTTGTGCCAGAATAATCAGCGAGCATGAGAGTAGAGCGTGTCCATATTTTTCTACTCTATATAGGCAATCAATTAGATCGCCCCGTAGGTATTGTTGTCTTCCCATTGTTTTGAAAATTTCCCATGGTGTAAATATGGTGAAAGATATAGTTACCAGGAACTGGCATATTTTACAGACTGACAGCAGATGTTCTGTTATATTAGCAGATGGCCCTAGATTTGTATACAAGAACCACAGTAATTTAAGGCAACAGTTATGTTTTCCTATACATGTTATGTCTGGATCTCAAGTTTTGATGGGTACATCTAAATGCCATAAGTGCAATTTTTGTCAGTTTATAGATGAGTCTAGGTTCTTTAGGCACCCTGTCACGGGCTACTTGTGGAAGTTGAGGGCATCTGCTGATTGCTCCATCAGGAATGTGGTTTATTTAGCACATTGTCAGTGCTACTATGCATTCTATGTGGATAGGATGAACAGGAGCTTAAAAGAAAGAATTAGGGACCATGTGTATTGCATGAAGAAGCAATATGATTTTAGTGCCTTAGCGAACCATGTTTTGTCCACTGGCCTTTCAGCCCAGGTCTGTGAGGTGGTGATATAGTGACTCATACTGAGGTGTTCGAGTTAGAGTGGATCTTGAGGTTGGGGGCACATCTAGCTATGGGGCTGAATGATCATGTCCCCATTAAGCCTGTATTAAGGACTAAACGGCTGTAAGGTGTTTATTGTTGTTTGTTTACTTTAATTATGAATATCTTTCATGTTTTATCTATTTGTGCTAATGTTTTTATTATTTTTTATTTTTTATTAGAATTTATGCTAGTAAATATTAACTACTTTACATGCCTTTAAGCTGAGAATGTGGCTGCATGAATGTCTGTTTTATTGGCTGTTAAGCTGTTTGAGATGATGTCATTTGCATATAAGTTATTCTGTCCGCATTCATGTTGGTCTGAAGAAGTGGTATGGTATGGTACCCAGTTCGGCTTTAAGGGCAGATCCTGCCTCTTAAACCTGGTTGATTTCTTTGAAACAGTCACCAAGGCCATTGACGAGGGGAAGGTGATCCACACAGCCTACCTGGACCTCGCAAAAGCCTTCGATACAATACCCCACTCGGGCATTATAGATAAGCTCACCAGCTTAAATATAAACCCCTATGTCACTAGATGGATTGCAAACTGGCTCAAGGACAGAACCCACATGGTTAGAATTGCTGGAGCCATGTCAGACTCCAAACCAGTTACAAGTGGTGTCCCACAAGGCTCAGTCCTGGGACCTCTCTTGTTTGGTATATATTTCTCAGAGGTACAGGCCAACACGGAAGGACTCTGGCTGACCAAGTTTGCAGATGACTCAAACTGGGCGCCATAATCGACTCTCCAGCCGACACAAGCATCCTGCAAAAGGGCCTCATAGAAACAGACAACTGTTGCCAGAGCCATGGCCTCAAGCTGAATGCCAAAAAGTGTATAGTCATCCCCTTTGGCAAAAACAAAGTGGACACAAATTACCACATAGGTGGTAATCCATTAAGTACAGAAGAAGTAATTAGGGACCTGGGGACCCAAGTTGATAGCAATCTCTCATTTGACAACCACGTGGCCAAAGTGGTTAGAAAAACATTTTATATAGCCCACCTAATCATGAAGGGATTCACATCTAGATCAGGGGAGGTCATCGTGCCTCTTTACTCATCCCCCATCAGGCCTATAATTGAGTACAATGCCCCTTTTGGGATGTACCTTACCAGACACCTGCAGCAACTGGAAAGACCCCAAAAGTACCTCACCAAGAGGATCAAAGGGCTCAAACAGATGCCATATGCTGCCCGGTTAAAGAAACTCCAGCTCTACTCAGTGGCATACCGCCTGTTCAGAGGCGATCTGTGCCTGACGTATAAAGCCATGTCTAACCCGGAATTAATGGACATGCTGCACCTCAGAAAATCCAAATCCCATCGAGCCACGTGCTCGAGAGACTTGAACCTCAGCACTGAAATAAATAGGACATGCTGGAGGGACAGATTCATAACCCAGAGGCTTCCTTCACTCTGGAATAAAATCCCAGTCCAGGTTAGGCAGAGTCCCTCATTGACTCTCTTCAAGAGGAATCTTGATGAGTGGATGGGAGATCGTAGGTTTACCCCAGGTATCACTTCTATGTCACTGTTAGACAGAGGCACAGTATACTAACCTCGAAAAACGGCATAGCAAAATAAATTTAAAATGGGTGGCGAAAGCCAAACACATTCTGGCTAGGCTTATAAATGCCCTAGGGCAGATAGCATAGTATGAACCTATGAACCTATGGTACTACCGTGAAAGCACTAACTTTTTTTCTCTGTAGTAAAGATTTTTGGTATGATTACTTGCTGGTTTATCAAGTTTTTGGATTTAGCTGCATATCGAGCTGTCTTCTGCCTGCTTTGGGGAATTTTACAGTTCTAGAGTTTCATTTGGTTGCTGCAGTTGTGTTTGTTTTTGGTGTGTAAAAATGACTATACAAACACTTTCAATCAAAAATCGTATATTCTCTAGACTTTGCATATTTGAAAGCCATACATATGTCCTCCCATAGTACCCTTGCAAATTGTTTATTAAATCTCTTTTCCAAATCTTTTCTAACCTCCTCTGATTGATTCTTATAATTATCATGCAATACTTTTTATGCCCTACTAATTATCCCCTTTTAACAGTAGTGTCTGTTCTACATTCAACTAAAAACTCTACCAGACCAGACATTTCACTTAGGATTCCTTTATCCCTTTCTCTTTGCTTATACTCCAATATCAATCCCAGGCAGGGAAGGCAGTCTCTAGCCTGCAGTCCAAATGTCTTCTTGGCCTTATCCCATTCAATTACCCTCTAGTTATTTGCTTCCAATACCTTCACTTCTTTACATGTTTTCTCCAGTAGATTCCATCCCATTCTTGCCTATTCTGTGTACCACTATTTGCAGTCATCCCTACTGGTAAAATCTATTTTCTCAATTATTTTGATGGCTTAGTTCTTAGAATACATCTTGCTACTTTATATATATATATATATATATATATATATATATATATATATATACACATACAATATTCTGTATATCTGTTGTTATTCTCCTTGACGATCTCTATTCAAAATCTCACTCTAACCTTGATTTCTTAAATTTTGCCCTGCTTCATCATCATCCCTTTCCACTTTTAATAGTACCTTTCTGCTTGTGGTACATATATGAGCCTTAGTTGTGTAGCTCTAAAATATCCCTTCAAGTTAGGTAATCCTAAATTACCTTGTTCTATTAGAAGGATCAGTTTATCCCACTTGATCATTGTCCTCTTCCCCTCTTAGATAAATTCCTTCAAATCTTATTATTTTCCATATCTTCTACTCTGAAAATATGTCTGACCTGTATATAAAACCAGAGTCTTAAAACATTTTCATAGCTTGTATCTTACTATCTCAGTAAACAAGAGCTCCATTTGTTTCAGTTTTGCATTATCTTTTGTTTAGTTTCTTCCCTTGTATTGTTAGCTGCCATAACAGAAACCTTTTTAATCCATACTCCTAAATAATTAATTTTATCATGTCCCCATAAATATGGGTATTGCTGGAACTATTCATGTGTGGGTACATAGTTTATAACTATAGCCTTTGTTTTATTTTCATTAATTTTATACCCCCCCCCAAAAAAAAAAAAACCTGGGCCTGTGTCAGAATATTCCACAACACTGAGATGTCCTTTTCTGTTTCCATCAGGCAGAAAATAATGTCATCTGCAAACAAAGCCAACTTTTCCTGAACTCTATGCCAATTATATCCTTGCATTTCTGAGTCCCTTAATAATTAATTTGACAATGGTTCTAAATATAATGCAAATAACAAAGGGAAAGAGGACACCCCTGCCCATTTCCTCTGTTCAGACACAACAAATCAGAGATGAACCCTGCCACTTTGTCTTGCTCCCAGTCCTTCATATATCCCCCTAATGAACCTTATTATTACATCAGGGAATGCAAGTGCTTCCTTTGCCCTACTCATAAAATCCCAGCTTGCTGTGACAAATGCTTTCTCTGCATCAAGACCCACCACCAACAGCACTCTTTTATTAGATTCTGCTTTCCTCTGGATTATCATTGTTTTATTAGTATTATCAAATATTTGAGTCCACTCCACAAAATCACACTGATCTGTATCTATCAATTTTGGTAATATATTTGTCATTCTTTTAACTAGTGTAGACATAAATATTTTAACATCATAACTTAAAATTTAAATGGGTCTGTATGAAGTGGGGTATGATGGATCCTTACAATATTTAGGTATTACACCCACCACACTTTTCTTCCAAGATGTTGGTGCTTCCCTTCCATTTAAAGTACTGTTAAGCAAAACCTTCCAAATTTTTATCACTTTCCTCCTTCATAACTTCCACACTTCCACAGGAATACCGATGTTCTTCATCTCACATTGCTGCAGTCCTTACATATGGGTAGTCCGCTGTCCTCGGTCGGCCCGAATACCAAAGTATTAGGCTGACGTCGGTCAAGGCGCTTAAAACTGACATCAGGACGTCAGGGTACAAAAGCGCATGACCGACGTCATTTCCTCAGTCTTTTTTGCCGCATGGTCCGATGCAGAAGCAGCGTTGCAAGTGCCGTTCGGCGTTCTGAAATTTTTGAGTTCGAGTTTCAGACCGAATCCAAGTTGGCTAAGTACCCGTTGGGAATATTTTGGGTTTTTCTTGCCTCAGTGTATTACCGGATGTCAGAAAAAGTGAATAATTGTATTTCTTGTGGGAAACAGATACCGCATAGGGATTATCATTCTTTGTGCATTCCTTGTTTGGGGCCTGAGCACGTGTCGCTTTGTGCTAGGTTTAATAAGCGCACTATTGCGAAGGTTAGATTGTGCTAGGCTGGTCTTGAAGCGGTGCAATTATAATATGCCGTCGGATTCTCCGACGCTGAAGCGCAAAGACAAAGCGTTAAACCCAGGCAAGATGAGTCGTCCGTTCGGATGCCGGTTCTTTAGAGGCTTCAGTGGAACCGGTGGTTCCGATGGAGGCTTCTCTGGAGTCTCAGGGGGAGTCTTTGATTTTGCAGGATGTGGCCTCTCAAGAGGCAGGTCAGGCTGAAGGGGCTTCTCAGGTTTCTGTACTCCCCTCCCTTCCCAGGGTGGTTAGACCTCTCCTTCTGTTTCCAAGGCTTCTTCCAGAGGCAGGCCAGGTTTAGCTTCTGTTGGTGTCAGTCCTAGTTCTGCAGGGTCTGTGCCTAAGAAGCACATGCTTAGAATGGCAGAAGATTTGATTACTCTGATTAGAGGTTCTTTACCCCCTCCTGATAAGAGTCCTAGGGTGGAGCCAGAGTTGGAAAGTTTTGAACAGGCCGGATGTTTCAGAGTCTTGACTGAAGACTTGCAGGAGTACACTCCTTATTCTGAATCTGATGCAGAAGATTCCACTCCTTCTGCTTCTCCTCCAGAGGATTTTTCTTTTTCAGAGACTCTTCATTCTATGAGGGAACATTTTAAGTGGGAAGGTCAGGACTTCTCTGATTCACGGAAAAGGCTTAGAGAATTTTTGTTTTTACCTCAACATAGGCCCTTAGCTATACCCCTGTTCTGGATGTTGTGCAAGATGTATTTTCAGAGGCTTCACTTAATCCTGATTCTCTGCCTCCTGCGCCTGTTAAACCGGATAGGTATTACAGGGTGCCTGAGGCTCATAAATATCTCTATAAGAGTCCTAGGGCGGACCCAGAAACTGTTAGTCAGGGACCTAAGGGGTCAAGGCCTCTGTTGTAAAGAATCCGGTTCCTCTAGATAAAGAGGCCAGAGCTTTGGATAGATGGGGAAAGAAGGTCTATACATCTTCTACCTTAGCTATGAGGGCTTTGAATTGCCAGTTTCATATGTTGAAATATCAAAATTTTCTTCTTTCGCAATTGAAATCTAAGGTGGATGCTCTGGCAGAAGGCATTGAGTGTAAAGAATTACAAGATTTGGTGCATGTCTCTGAACAGGTGGGTAAGCATTCCTTACAGTGTGGTTTTGATGCTTTGCAGGCCTCTTCTAGGGTGGCTGCCACTGGTTCAGTTCTTAGGCACGCCTGGCTTAAGGATCAGAATTTATCTGACCATGTTAAGACAAGGATTTTGGATGCTCCTTTGCAGTCTGAAGTGTTGTTTGGTCCACCTGTGGAGTCAGTCTTGAAGAAATTGGAAGACAAGGCTAAGTCTATGCAGACTGTTAAAGATTTTTTGCAAGTTCAGCCTCCAAAGTTTAGTAGAAATTGGCCTGCTAAGGGGTGGACGTATCCTTCTTCTGATTCTCAGTCTAGGGTAGATCTAGGCGTGGTAGGGGCAGAGCTCAGAGTTCCTTTAGACCTAGAACAGGGAGTTCACCTGCACAATCTTCGAGTGAGGGCAGGGGCCAGTCCTTTCGTAAACAGGCCCAATGACCTACTTTTTCAGCTGCCAGATCCCTCTTGCCTGGCAGCACCTTTGGGAGGACGGTTGGCACTCTTCAAGGAAAATTGGATTTTAATTACCCAAGACAAATGGGTATTGGATATCATACACCAAGGTTACAAGTTTTATTTCCATACCTTACCTCCTTTCAAAGGCATGCCAGACGTTCCTCCTCAGCAAAGACTAGAGGCTCACAAACAAATTTCTCTACTACTTCAAATAGGAGCTATACAACCGGTCCCTCTGCCAGAAGTGGGCCTAGGTTTTTATTCTCGCCTGTTCCTAGTACCAAAGAAAGGGAACACGTGGAGACCAATTTTGGATTTATCTATCCTCAACACATATCTGGACATTCCCAAGTTCAAAATGTTGACGTTACAACAGCTTTTACCTCTGCTGGGCAAAGATCACTGGATGGTGACTCTGGATCTCAAGGAGGCTTACCTTCATGTTCCTATCAGGCCCTATTGCAGGAAGTATCTGTGTTTTCGGGCTGGGACTTTTCATTATCAGTTCTCTGCATTGCCCTTTGGCTTATCTACTGCGCCCAGAGTGTTCACAAAGGTTCTGGCTCCAGTGGTAGCTTTCTTCAGGCTAAGAGGAATACAAATCTATCCTTATTTGGACGATTGCCTGATTCTGGCTCAAGGAAAGGACGAACTTCTTCATCATTTACAGTATGTGATGGCAGTGTTAAGATGCCTAGGGTATTCTGTGAACGAAATAAAGTCCAGTCTAGTACCCTCTCAGGACATGTGCTTTCTGGGTGTGAGACTGAATACAGCATCCCAGATGGCCTTTTTGACCCCGGACAAACAAAAGAATCTTTCTCTTTACTTCCACCAATTGTCTCGTCAGTCCAGGCTGACTGCAAGGACAGTCCTTCAAGCCTTGGGGTTCATGGCATCTTGTATTCTGGTACTTCCCAATGCCAGACTGCATATGAGGAAGCTACAATGGTGTCTCAAGAATGTATGGACGCAACACTGCCAAGATATGGACACTGTCATTCAGATAATACCTTGCATTCAAAAGGAATTTTTGTGGTGGGCTCAGGAATGTCACCTAAACAAGGGACTCTCTGTGACCCGACCAGAGGCGAGTCAGATTCTAACGACAGATGCCTCAGACAAAGCTTGGGGAGCTCATCTAAATGGAAAATTGGTACAAGACACATGGCCTGCCAGACTTCAACATTTACATATCAACTTGAAGGAGATGTTAGCAGTCCAATTTGCATTGATAGCTTTCAAGGATTTACTTCTTCCAGGGCAGGTGTTGATTCAAACAGACAACACAACTGTCATGTGGTACACCAACAAGCAAGGGGGGACACATTCATATCCTCTATACAGACAAGCAATGATTTTGTGGGAGACTGCTCTCAGTTTACAGCTAAATCTTCAGGCAAGGTTTCTGCCAGGACCACAGAACTCCTTAGCAGATGTGTTGAGCAGACAAATTATGGATCCCCACGAGTGGAAATTGGATCCTCATGTATTTCAAAAATTGACAGTGTTATGGGGAACTCCAGACATAGATCTGTTCGCTTCTCCACTAAATTACCAGCTGCCAAAGTTTTGCACAAAAAGGTTTCATCCCACAGCTTGGAAAGTGGATGCTCTCTCATTCAATTGGAGCAATCTTCACGTGTATGCCTTTCCACCACTGCCTCTCCTCCCAAAGGAACTCCTGAAGGTCAGACAGGACAAGCAAACCATGATTTTAATAGCTCCGGATTGGCCTCGACAGCACTGGTACCCATTACTGAGAAGTCTGGTACGGGAGCATCCATGGCCTTTGCCTTCGATTCCACACCTGTTGTCTCAGGAGAACAGTCATTTACTCAATGTCAAACTTCACTCTCTACATCTAACAGCCTGGCATATTCTGTTTTAAACCCTGGAGGGTCTCAGCTTCCACAACAAGTTTTGAATGTTATTTTGGAGGCCAGAAGGCCTAGTACAAGGAAAGTTACGAGATAAATGGAGGAGATTTTTAATTTGGAGTGCAGCAAAGGACTTTGATGTTTCTAAACCTAATTTGAGTGTTGCTCTTCAATACCTTACTGAGTTATTGGACAAAGGTTTGTCCTTCTCCTCTATAAAGGTTCATGCTGCAGCAATTTCTGCTCACTATGACTGTGACCCACCATTATTTTCTCATCCTTTGTTTAAACAATTCCTTAGAGGGGCAAAGAATATAAGACCCCCAAGTAGAGCTCCTACTCCTGCTTGGGATCTCAATTTTGTGTTGAGAAACTCACTCTACAACCTTTTGAGCCTGCAGCTACTGCCGAGTTGAAATATTTATCATGGAAGACTGCCTTTTGTTGGCCATTACCTCTGTAGAAGGGTTTCTGAATTACAGGCCCTTATGGCGGTTGAGCCTTTCCTAATTTTCCACAAGGATAGGGTGTCTTTGCGTACTAACCCTTCCTTTATGCCTAAAGTGGTTTCTAGTGTGGCTTTAAACCAAACCATTCATTTGCCTACTTTTTATGCAAACCCCCAAAATAAAGGGGAGAAGATTTTGCACACTTTGGATATACACAGACAGTTGCGATATTATTTGAGCAGAACTAAAGGGTTCAGGCAGTCTCAGCAGTTGTTTGTTTCATTTGCTTTGGGTTCTCAGGGCAAACCTGTATCAAAACAAACTATTTCTAAGTGGATTGGTTTTTGTATTGCTTTCTGTTATTCCCATCATGGTAAGGAGATTCCAGCTGGGATTAGGCCTCATTCCACTAGGGCTACTGCCACTTCTACAGCTTTTAAGGGGTGGCTACTAAAGATATTTTGGAGGCTGCTACTTGGAGTTCAGTGCATACTTTCTCTAAGCATTACCACCTTCCACTTTACTCTAAATCTAGGGCTGGTTTTGCCACTGCAATTTTACAGGGCATTTTGGCAGCTCCTAATGCTTTATAGTTTTGCCATCCTCCCTTACCTCTGCTTTGGGATTCTACACATATGTAAGGACTGCAGCAATGTGAGATGAAGAACATAGTACAGTTTTGTACCTACCATAAATGTAGATGTTTGAAGATCCACATTGCTGCAGTCCACCTCCCTCCTTCCCTCTGTAGTTAGAGGTGGTTGTGTGGTCTGGGTTGTAAATATTGTAAATATGGTTAGTGCAGGAGTGGTTGGTTGTTCTTTGCTGTTTTTTGGCTTTGGCCTTTCTTTTTAGGGCCTTCTGACATCTGGGGCAAGAAAAGACTGAGGAAATGACGTCGGTCATGCGCTTTTGTACCCTGACGTCCTGATGTCAGTTTTAAGCGCCTTGACTTTGGTATTCGGGCCGACCGAGGACAGCGGACTACCCATATGTAAGGACTGCAGCAATGTGGATCTTCGAACATCTACATTTATGGTAGGTACAAAACTGTACTTTTGTTCCTGGAAACTTTCCTGCAAATTGATTGTACAATATTGACTACAACAAGTATATGTGGTTTAGATTTTGATCCCCATTTTATTTATTTATTTATTTATTTTTCATTTGTTAACTGGGTTGGTCCTGCTGAGCCAAAGGCTCATTTTTCAGTGGAGACCCAAGGAGGAAAGCTCCACAAAAAAAGAAAAAGAAAAAAAAGAAAAATACATGGCATTAACAGGCATAAATTCTAAAAACAAGAAATTTACATAGTTATGTTATACATTCATAAAGTAGAAAAACGTACATAATTAAATTGCTGTACATATTTACAGTAACAGAAGCTGCATGAAAAGTATAAACAAAGATAAAATAAAAATACTGAGTTAACATTGTATGAGAGTGCAGAGAAACAGAAATAAATCAGACAAGTTCATGCAAGTAAGTCATAATATAACAGAGAACAGATCTAGATTGGTAGTGAAAGTGTATTAGTGTTGCTATTAAAAGAGAGTATAGGTAGTAGAAGACTGAAAGATTTTGAGTAGAGAGGGGGTACTAGTAATTATTTTTTTGGCAGCCACTAGAATTAAATTTAACAAGGCCTTACTATGTCTAGGCAATTTAGATCCTGCTTCCCAGCTGAAAAAAACATTTCTTTAGTTTGCTCAACTAGTATTCCATTAGGAATTTGTCTGCCAACTCATTACACTCACAAAACATATGATGTAATGGGATCCTATCTCGCCTACATTCATAACAGATGGGTTCGGAGCTGATCCATCGGCTCCGACTCGGCCACTATACAGTAGAACGAAGTCTCTAATTGGCTGGGCTCCCCCCTTATCACAGAATGCACCACACCTGCTTCCCCAGATCTCGTTTGCCGCTTTTCAAGCTGGACATGGTCTTGACTTGGCTGGAGCCAAGTGGTCTTTTTTACCCCTTTGTGGTCTTTTGACTCAGGGTTTCTATCAGTAAATTAATAAACAGCTGTTTTAACAGCTATATCAGTGTGTGTGAGTCCATTTTGGACATTTTTGATTTTTCGCATTTTGTCTAACTGTGTCTGGGCAAGGCCCGTTTCGCCTTTGCCCTTGTGTGGGTTTCTGTTTTCTGTGCTTTGTGTGGTCTAAAAAGGAAAATTTGTTGTATCTCCTATTTTTTCTGTTGCATCGGGCAAAGCCTGTTTAAGTTAGAGGGCTTTGGCCCGTGCTTTCTACTTTCTGTGTTTTACTGTGTTTGTACAGTTCTTTAAGTCAGAGGGCTCCTGCCCTACGCTGCTTTGTTTTTTTTTTTTTTTTTGATTGTTTCACTCCTTTAGTTCAGGATGTCCAAGGAGCAGAAGTCAGGATTTAAAAAGTGTGCTAAGTGTAGTTATAAAATGTCTATTACTGACAGCCATGCTGTCTGTGTCTATTGTTTAGGGCCTAAGCATTTACAAGAAACATGCAGTGTGTGTCATGCTTTTTCTTCCAGGGTCCTTCAGGAACGGAAAAACAAATTAATTCTTAAGGGTCTTATCAAGCCTTCATTTGAGGAAGCTTTGGCTTCATCTCCAACTTCTAAAAAGAAAAGGTCATCGGCTCCGACCAGTCCATCGGACCCGACACCCAAGAAGCCTAGATCGTCGGCTCCGACCAGTCCGTCGGAGCCGACATCCAAGAAACATAGATCGGCCTCTTCTTCCTCGGCTCCAATGGCTTCGGAGCTGAGGGCTGAAGGGTCTGCCTCGATGCCTCTTTCCTCAGCTCCATTGGTGTCGGAGCCGCAGGTTAGGGCACCGGGAGGCCAATCACCTACTTCGGCTCCTTTAGTCTTGGAGCCGTTGGAGGTGTGCAGCTCAGACTCTTCCCCCCCGGCCCCGAAGTCTCCTTTGGCGCCGACACCTTTACATACGGTTCCGATCTCGGCACCGATAGTGTTGGAGCCTTTTCGGAGCCGGTCCCCTGTTTTATCGGAGCCGAGAGAGAAGTCGTCTCGGCCCCCTTCTGTTTCCTCTAAATCCTCCAGGTTGTCGGATTCGGATTTGGATAGGGTTATCCAGAGGCTTTTCCAGTCCCCAGCTTTTACTAAAATGATTTCGGCTCCAGCCCACTCGGTTCTGGAGCCGATCCCCTCTCCTGTGCATTTGGTTCCTCCTCCAACCTCCTCAGAGCCGTTGGAGTCGGCGATGGTAGAGCAGCGGAGTCGTTCAGTTGGAGCCGAGACCCCTTCGGAGTTTTTCGGCTCCGACCATCATTCCTACCCTGTCCTCGGTGTCAGGGTTTGGTACCAGGTCTTCCTCGGTTGGGGCCGAGGGGAACACTGTAAAACTAGTCACTTCGATGCCTAGTCTTCCCCTCGGAGCATCGGCCGCAGGCATTCTCGGTACTGTCGTGGTCTCTCAGCAAGTGCCCTCCGCAGAGTCTGGAGGTCCTGCCTTTGAAGCCATGAGGAGTACGCTGGCCATGACCTTGCCTGCTCAGCGAGTCTCTACCTCACCATCCCTGGACCTGGGTACTGGTGCCTCTGGTGACATTCTTTCCTACGACAGCGGGGCCCCAGGGCTTGAGGAATACCCCCTTGGGGGGTTCCCTTCTTCCGGGGGGTCCTTCTGAATCTGCTTCAGATGAACCCAAAGAAAGAAATTGTGCAAGAGGAAGCACGTTGACTCCCAGGATGAGTCTATCACTTCAGATACTGACCTCGATTATGCGGAGGGGTCCCCAAAATCGTCCTCGGATGACGTCTCTTTCTCAGATATCCTTGAGATCTTGAGACAGAGGGGTGATTGGCAGTCCAAAACCCCTTCCGCTGAGGAGTCAGTCTTCCTCAAGGTCTTTGGGGCCCAGCCCTCCGCCTCCTGGGTGCCTCCACCCTTCGACGAGTTGTTGGATGTAATTTCTCGAAGGGTGTGGGAGCACCCTGATACAGTGGAACCCGTGCCCTCCAGGCCTAATAAGTTTCTTTCAGCCCCTCCCCAGAAGGAATTCCTCACTAAGGGAGTTGCAGTAGATGCAATGGTGGTGGCATCTGCCACTCAGCAGGACATGGCAGAGGCTTCTACGTCTATTCATCCTCCTAATAAGGATTCCAGGAGCATGGATAGGTACGGGAAGCGTACCCTTTCTTCAGCGGCCTTCACCTTGCGGTCGCTGAATTATCTCTGTCATTTTACTAGGCTCCAGAGAGACCTCCTCAAGGAGTTAGGAGAGTCTCTTGCGGGTAATCTCCCTGAGGCGCTGGCCCAAACTGTGGGTGCCCAGATGACTACCCTATCTTCCATTGTCAACTCGTCCATGAGGCCCATATCCTATGCAGCCGAAGGGGCGAGCAGAGCAGTGGGAACAGGAGTGGCTCTTAGGAGACATGCCTGGTTACACTTGTGAACACTTGCGGAGGCCTTTAAGTCTTCCTTCGCCGACGCCCCCTTTGATGGGTCTTCTTTGTTTGGACCCAAGGTGAAGGACACACTGACTTGGTACGAGCAGGAGGGCAAGACCTTGACTGCCGTTGGAGCCCATTTTTCCACTCCCTCTACACCTTACCCCAAGGCCCAGAGAGGAAGGAAAATGTGGTTCAGAAAATCCCAAAAGTTCTTCCCTACTCCACCGGGTGATTCAGGAAGACGCTGCCCCAGAGGTGGCAGAGGCCCCCGTAACTCTGGAGACCGCGATTCCTTTTGTGGTTCCTCCTACCCTCATCGTCCCTAGGATGTGGCCTGACTGTGCATCTCCGGAGCCAGTCGGGGGTCGTTTTGCGGAACACCCACAGGCTTGGGAATCTATAACCAAGGATCAGTGGGTGCTCCGCATTATAACCGGAGGCTATCTCATCCCCTTCTTCAAGCCCCCTCCTCCTATAAGGAGAATCCTGGACGTGCCACCCAGTCAACGGGATCAAGCAGCCGTAGAGGTTTCAAAGCTGCTAAGCAAAGGAGTCATCCAGCCTGTCCCTGCCGACCAGATCGGATCAGGAACTTACTCAAGGTTATTTTTGGTGCCAAAAAAGACAGGGGACTTAAGGCCCATTTTGGACCTAAGCTCATTAAATCGTTTTGTGGAAAAGTCCAAATTCCGAATGGTCACCCTTCAGTCCATTCTCCCGTTATTGGAGAAGGATGTCTGGATGTGCTCCATAGACCTCAAGGACGCTTACTATCACATTTTGATATGTCAAGAGTCCAGGGGTCATTTACGCTTCCGCCTGGGAGCCAGTCATTTACAGTTCCGAGCACTGCCCTTTGGTCTCACCACAGCCCCCAGGGTGTTCACCAAGCGTCTGGCAGTGGTGACAGCTCACCTGAGAAGTCTAGGATTCCAAGTGTTTCCCTATCTAGATGACTGGCTCCTCACTGCCACCTTTGAGCATCTGCTGGGTCGTGCACTTATGACCACAGTCAGTTTGGGTCATTCGCTAGGAATCACTTTCAGTTGGAAAAAATATGTGCTGCAGCCATCTCAGCGTATCACCTTTATAGGCGCAGAGTTAGATACAAGAAGGATGTGGGCATTTTTGCCAGCAGAAAGAATTCAAGTCCTACAATCTCAAGTTCTAACCTTGTTACCCAGATCTCGAGTTCCGGCCAGACAAATTCTACAGTTATTGGGTACGATGGCCGCAACTATTCTTCTAGTTCCATAAGCCAGGCTGCACATGTGGGTGTTGCAATGGCTACTATCGGTCCAATGGTCCTTTCAGGAACTTCCCCTGAACCATTTGATCCTGATTACGGACAGTTGTCGTCGGGACCTCCGTTGGTGGCTGCTTCGGTCCAATCTGGACCAGGGGCGTCCCTTCACCCTTCAGCCCCTGGTTGCCACAGTGACCACGGACACCTCCCAGATAGGGTGGGGGGGTCATTATCTGGACAGGTCTGTCCAAGGCACTTGGCAGAGTTGCGAAGTGCACTTACACATCAATATCCTGGAAATGAGAGCGGTGCTTCTGGCACTGCAAGCACTTCATCATGCTCTCCCCCAGGGTACTATTGCGATTCTATCCGACAACATGTCAGTAGTCTGGCACATAAACAAGCAGGGCGGAACCAGGTCCTACCCCCTTTGCAGAGAGGCCATGAGAGTGTGGCATTGGGCGATAGCTACCCAGCGTTTCCTATTAGCAACACACATTCCGGGGAAAGCCAGTGTGATTGCAGACAGGCTCAGCAGGACCCTCCTGCTGCCCCATGAGTGGTCCCTCAATGACAGAGTGGCTGAAAGGATCTTCGCCAAATGGGGCCTCCCTTGTTGCGACTTGTTCGCCAGCCCCCACAATGCGAAATGCAGAGAGTTCTTCACTCTGACTCCCTCTCAGGGGCAGATTCCCAGGGACGGTCTAGCCCACAGTTGGCCCCCCGGTCTACTTTATGCCTTCCCCCTGGTCCCCCTTCTCCCGAGGGTAATACAGAAGGCTAGTCATGTGGGGAGCGACATGATTTTGATCACCCCACACTGGCCTCGTCAGGTTTGGTTTCCATTCCTTCAGAGGTATGCGATACAAGGCCCTTGGGTTCTAGACCCAGTGCCAGACCTGTTGACTCATCAGTCGGGACACTCTCATCCATCCCTCCGGTTTTTGATGCTGGCTGCTTGGTTACTCCACTTCCATCCTTAGTCAGAGATAATTCTCTTTCTCCAGAAGTGATGCACATTTTGTCCTCTTCTCACAAGCCTTCCACTGTTAAGCTGTATTCCAGCAAATGGAAGATGTTTGCCTTATGGGCCCAGCAGCAAGGTGTTGATCCTCTTACTGCCCCAGTGCCGCAGGTCCTAGAATTCCTAGCTTCGTTGTTTCATTTGGGCTCTTCAGTTTCCACAATTAAAGTTCAGCTAGCTGCCATTTCTAATTTTCATGTTTCCGTCGAGCCTTCCTTAATGGCAAACAAGCTTTGCAAGTCTTTCCTCAAGGAAGCGTGGCTCCTCAGGCCCCCAATAGCCCATCCTGTGCCCCCTTGGGACCTAAATATGGTTCTGGCCTCCTTAACTGCCCGACCCTTTGAACCAGCAGCTACTTGTGATATAAAATTTCTATCTTGGAAGACCGCCTTTTTAGTGCCAATAACTTCTGCCAAGCGGGTTTCAGAGCTTCAGGCTCTTTGTTCTAACCCTCCTTATTTGATCTTTCACAAAGACAGAGTCTCCCTCAGATTGAATCCCTCCTTTTTTCCTAAGGTAGCATCTCTGTTATGCATTCAGCAATCCTTGGAGCTCCCTGTGTTTTTTCCAAACTTCTCCAATAGAGCAGAATATACTTTCCACCAGTTGGATGTTCACAGGCAACTGCATTTTTACTTAGACAGGACCAGTCAGACACAAAAATCAAATCAGCTGTTTGTGTCATTTGCGGAGAATAGGTTGGGTCTACTGGTGGCTAAAACCACCATAGCCAAATGGATTAAGGATTGCATTTCCTCCATTTATTCTCAGTCAGGCAGAGAGCTACCTTTCCCAGTCAAGGCTCATTCTACCAGGGCAATGGCCACTTCTGTGGCATTCTACTCCAAAGTTTCGATAGATGATATTTGTGCGGCTGCTACCTGGTCTTCTCCGCACACCTTCATTTCTCATTATAAGATTGATGTGGCTTCCCGAGGCAGAGCTTCCTTTGGTTCCACGGTTCTCAGGAGTGTTTTCCAATGAGCCACCCAGGATTTAGGTGCTAGGGACGCTGTCCCATCTGTTATGAATGTAGGCAAGATAGGATCCCATTACATCTTTTAGTTATGTACTTACCATAACTTCGGATGTATGGGATCCATCTCGCCTACATTCATAAGTATCCACCCTCCTTCCCCCTTCCTTTTGGATTTAGAGGAAATGTTAGTCCTTATTGAGATCTTTCTTGAAGGACTCTTGTGGGTTAGAATTGCAGATATGTTTTTTCTGTGTCTGTGTGGATGTATGAAAGCGAACAAACAAGATCTGGGGAAGCAGGCGTGGTGCATTCTGGGATAAGGGGGAGCCCAGCCAATTAGAGACTTTGTTCTACTGTATAGTGGCCGAGTCGGAGCCGATGGATCGGCTCCGAACCCATCTGTTATGAATGTAGGCGAGATGGATCCCTTACATCCGAAGTTATGGTAAGTACATAACTAAAAGTTCCCAGTTACATCTTTCTTTCCCGTCACACTTACAACATTTGCCATCTACCTGAGGAAAAGTTCTTTGGAGTCTGCTTGGGATGTGGTACCTATGCAAACACTTCCAGGCAAAAATCCTAAATTTTCTACATTGTATTGCATCTTTGGAAGCCGTACATATGTCTTCCCATTGTTTCTTCTGATTGATTCCGATAGTTATCATGCAATATTCTGTTATGATATATAATTTAGATAAGATAAATTATCTGTACATTGAGTTGGCAAAAACTATAAGTGAGGCAAGGTTTGTGTCAAACATCTACAGGAAAAGTACATTTTCTGATATGTGCCTACACTATGAGTTGGCATCCCAAGTAACAAATAAAGCAGTAGTTAAGGGCCAATTGGTGCGACTTGCCTGTATGATATCTGCAGTTGGAATGTTTTACACTGAATGTGAATTGGTAGTGGATATGTTTCTTAAGGGAGGATATCCACTGAAATTTTTGGAACAAATTAAAGAGGAGGTCATTAGTAAGAGATTTATGGTCCAATATTATCATGAAACAAGAATTTATGATGAAGTCCAGCCTACCTAGGATGAAAGTGTTTAATGTATTTCAATAAAAATTGGTGCTGCAGTGAACAGTGGTCATTTTTCTTTTTGTTTTTATTAATTTTTGTAATGAGCCGGAGACGCATGTTTCTAGGCAAAATAAGTTCACCAATACAAAAGGTAAATTGTTCATTACAACATTTTCAGTGAACAGTAAAACTATAGGAAAGTATCTGATAAAAAATTGGAATATTTTCAGAATGGACAGAAGTTTAATGGAACATTTTGGTGAAAAAAAAACTTGTATAGTTTATAGGAAGGGTTACACCTTCACAAATATGTTGAAAGGGAACAACATGAGTTGTACTAAAGGTTTGAACACCAAGATTGGCATGTTCAAATGTGGTTGTTGTTCGCAATGTCCATATGTAAAAAGGACAGATAGTTTTACAGTCAGGAATGTAAGTTTTCAAATAAGTGGTCATTATTCATATGACGGTAGACACGTGATTTATTTGGCTAGTTGCCAGTTGTGTTCCTCGTTTTATATAGGAAAGGCAAGTAGGAAAATACAGAACAGAATTTATGAGCATATGACAGATAACAGGAATTGTAAAAGAACTAATGCCTTGTATAGATATGTGGAGGTTTTTGGGAATCATAAATTCAGTTTCGTTGCCATTGACCATGCTGAAAAGGGTGAAGGAGGTTTTATAACAGATAACATTTTTACAAATGTGAGTTGGAATGGCAACTCAGATGCAATGCAACTTATTTTCTGTGTCTAAATGACAATGTGCCTATAAATTCTATTTTAAACTGAAGCATTTTTATGCATAATTTTAAAGTTTCAAGTGTATTTAATCGCAGTATTGTTTCTATTGGATCATTTGCTGTATGTGACATGTTTTGAATGGTATTTTATTGAATTCCAGACATGATGTATTAGTTCTGATGAAGTTCTTGTTTTTAATGTCAGAACAAAAGCTCTTAACTTTATTGCAGATAAATTTTCTTGGAATTTTGACTTCTGGTGTGTTTCTTCTAGCACAACCGGTATTGTTACTACTTTATAATCATGGTTTAAAATTGAAATAAACCTGTATGAGGTTGGATCAGATGGGTCTTTACCATCTTTAGGTATTACATCCACCACATCTTTTTTCCAGGATGTTAGTGCCTCTCCTCCTTTTAAAATACTGTTAAACAAAACCTTCCAGATCTTTATCACTTTCTTTCCAAATAACTTCCAAACTTCCACAAGAATACCATTGGTTCTTGGAGACTTTCCTCAATATTTGTTGCACATAACCTTTTATCTCATCTCCTCTTAACTGTTAAAATAAAAAAACATTGCCAGGGAAGGTAAACTGCTGGAACACAAACCAGGAGACAACTGTAGTAAAAATAATTCCAAGCAGCCCACAGCGGATATATAAAACACTGATTTAATGCCACATAAAAACAGAGATAAGTGCTTTCGCTATAAGCTTCATCAGATCTAAAGTACAATTTCAAGCTCATCCCTGTAAACTACAAGGCATAAGTCAAAACTTCCAATCAAATAAAAATGCATTCAGACTTACTAAATCACTTAATTTAAAGGTGTAGTGGTTACCCAATGAAAACACATATAACAATATACATATTAAAAAGGCATATAAAAACACAAACTTCATTTCTTCTTCAAAGATCTAGCTCTTAAGGCAGGTTGTATAGAAATACTATCATTTAACCCTGGCGGATAATGTGCCCCAAGTTGAAAAATCTATTTTAATTCTGCCTGATATGCACATATGAAGGTCTATAACAGTCGTGTCAGAGTAGTCATGGGACAGAACATATTTTTAGATTTTTGGTATTAGAAATAATTCAGAAGAATATTAGGAAGGGTGATGTTGTAAATAAGACATATCAGGAAGAATTAAAATGGATTTTTCAACTTGGGTCACATTATGCCCCAGTGTTAAATTATAGCATTTCTATACAGCCTGTCTTGAGAGCCAGATCTCTGAAGAAGAAATTAAGTTTGGGCTTTTTATATGCTTTTTTAATATGTATTTTGATTTATGTGTTTTCATTGGGTAACCACTACACCTTTAAATTGTTACCATGATGATTTAGTAATTTTGAATGCACTTTTATTTGATTGGAAGTTTTGACTTGTGCCTTGCAGTTTATAGGGACAAGCTTGAAATTGTACTTTCGATCTGATGAAGCTTATAGCGAAAGCACTTATCTCTGTTTTTATGTGCTCTTTAATCAGTGTTTTATATATCCGCTGTGGGCTGCTTGGAATTATTTTTACTACAGTTGTCTCCTCTTAACTGTTGTTGAGCCTGATGCAACTCTAACCTTGGCATATTTAAGTCTTCCATAAATATTTCCATTTGTGCTTTTTCTTGATTTCCATACTTCTCTGCTTTATAGAAATTTTCATAAAATATCCATCACATCTCTAATACTTCTACAGGATATGTAGTTATTTTCCTTGTTACAGGCTCCCAAAGTTTGGCAACAACTCTTTCTCCTTTCAGTTGCACAAGTCTTTGTGTCAAAAGTTTTGTACTCTGGAGTTATCAAAAACAGTTACTTAACAGTGATCTTTCTAAACTCATGTATATTGTGGATCAGTATGTGTGTATGCCTTTAAGAAGCTGTCCAGAGGCTTGCAAAAGTGTATAAATACTGAACATATGTGAGCCTGACTGCCATTTTGTAGTAAGCTGTTGAAATGTAAGTATGCATGTCTGTGTAGTCTGTCAGTTAATCAGTTAATTTCTATTTTGTGAAGCTGCTATCCATCCTGATGTGTTTCTGTATAATAAAGCATATAAACGACCTACTCCAGCAGTTTGTCTTCTGTACTAGATAGGGACAAGTGACATGGTGTCAATAGTGGGATCCAGTTTCTCCAGATTCGAGACAAAGTGACACACAGAGTTGGAGGAATACAGAGGAGTAAATCATCCCTACTGCACGTATTATTCCCAAAACAGGTCAGAAATTAATTTCAGGTACTAGAACTTACTTAAATTATTTCTTAAATGGAAAATGTGAAACAAAGCATTCAGCATGCTCAAAACAAATTTCTAAGTAAACGAAATGTTTGAAACTGCGACATATTGGTAGAAACGTTCAAAATAACGGCGGAAAATGTTTGAAATAAAGCCTGAATCACATAAAATGAGTAAAATGAATAAAACTACCACATTTTTTTCACTTTTTCACTCCACGTGTATTTTTCACATTAACTAAAGCTGTTTGAGATATACAAAGTGTATGAAGTGTTTCCATGTTTGTGCAATGTTACAGCACAGAGTACAGTTATTTCACAAAGTAAAGTATTTCAAAGTGTTTAAGGTGCATTTGAATGTTGTTACAAGTACTGGTTGCGTGTGCATGTTTGTATATAATTACAAGAGCCATATTTTCATTGTGCTTGGGCATACTTTGCTGGCAAGGTGTGAGCAAGAGTACGACATTTTCATACAGGCTGCATTTTCTGATCAAGATGACTATACAAAGGCATTTATTCTACTTAATTTTGCTGGGTCAGAAGCCATAAAAAGAGAACATTCATTTGTGTATGTACCTGCTGTATTTGCAGGAGAAGGGGAAACCATCATATAGTTGTTCCAGCTGAGTCAAGGGAAGTCCCAGAGTGCTTAAAATTTAAATAGAGGCAAATGTGTAACCCCCAAATGAATATTACAATGGAAAGGCACTTATTTTACATAAGAGATCAAAAGCCTGGTGAAACTTTTGTAGCATGTATAACTGATTTGAGAAACAAGGCTAAAACATGCAGATTTGGTAATTTAAGGGATGAGTTGATAAAATACAGACTTGTGTGTGGTATTAAAGTTGTTGCAGTGAAAAAAATTGTGCTTTGTGACAGTGATTTAACTTTGAATAAGAACATTGAGATTTGTCAGCTATATGAGCTTACAGAAAAGCACACAAATATGCTTACAAATGCTTCCATTAACTTCTAAAGCCAATGTTGATAGTATGCAGCATGTGGTTAAGGGAAACAGGTCCAAGCATGTGGCAGCAGCTGTAACCCCTACAGCACACGCTGGTAAACCCCAGAGATTTCTAGCAAATTCCAGAGTTCGCACAGTCTCAGTGAAATACAAGTATGAGTCAGCAAAGAAGCATAAGGGTGGGGCTGAACAAATGTCACCTAGTTTCATTTGTCGTAATTGTGGTGGTAGATATGAGTCTAAAAGAGAAGAGTGCTTATCTCTTGGTCAGGAATGCTACAGATGTAAAAAGTGTAATCATTTTCAAACATTTTGCAAATCAAAAGGGGCACATTCTTGTATTAAATGGGAACATTCCAAGAAACGAGTTGATCAATTAGAAAGCTGTGACCTTACTTTTTATGTTAATGGTGTGCCTGTGCTTAGTGAAACAGTCAATGCAGTAGATCTATGGGCAAAGAATGAAGTATTTTGTACTGCTCGGATAAATGGAAGACCCATGGTGCTCAAGGTTGGTACAGGTTCAAAATGCAATGTTTCTGCAGAAACATTTGCTAGAGTATGCGCTGGTGAGAAGCTTGATTGGAAAAGTGTGCAAAGCTTGTGGAATGTGGTGATAAAGAAATTCAAACTGAAGGTAGTGCTTTCATGTTACTCTGCTGGGAGAAGTTATGACTTATTATTTTATGTGGTCAAAAGACATGTACAGTCATTATTCGGTCACAGAGACAGTTTGAAAATGGGACTGCGACCACTATTCTAATTTTGCCCACTACATTTTTTCTACCTGTGCTGATCTTTTCGAAGACAAACTAGGTAAGCTTCCAGTCGTGTACTCCATGAAGATAGACTGAGATGTCAGCTCAGTTGTCAGGCCAGTCCAGAAAGTTCCAATAGTTTGCAGAACAGAGTCAAAGTCGAGCTAGATAAAATGGTGTAACAAGGTCTGATTTGTCCAGTAAGTGAACCAAATGAGTGGATATCTTCCATGGTGGTAGCTCATAAGAAAAGCTCAGATGATATCAGAATATGTATTGATCATGGGATTTGAGCAAAGCACTAAAAAGACCTCATCACCCAATGTGCATAGTCGAAGAAGCTGCTGCTCTTATGCCAAATGCCACTGTTTTTTTTTTCTGTCTTGAATGCAAAGAGTTCATTTTGGCAGATTTTGTTTGATAGAAAATCTTCGTTGCTAATCACTTTCAGTATCCCTTTTGGCAGATACAGATTTTTGAGAATGCCATTTGAAATAAATTCTGCCAGTTAAGACTTTCAGTGTGCAATGGAGCAAATTTTTTCTCTGTATCCATGTACTATTATAGTAGATGATATACTAGTTGGAGGTAATGGTGAAACAGAGCATGACAGAAACCTCAAGAAAGTTCTGGAAAGAGCTTGTGAAGTGAATCTTAAGTTACTTATGTCGGTCATTTATTTACTAGATCAGGCCTATGATCAGACCCTTCCAAGCAAACAGCTATTCTCAAGATGCCAGCTCCAGATAATGTACAAGCCCTACAACATTTTCTTGGCATGGTTAACTTCCTAGGCAAGTTCATTCCAGACTTGAGCTAACTTTCAGCACTACTCAGAGTTAACACAACAAGATGTATCGTGGTCATGGTTGGAACAGCACCAGAGAGCATTTGATGTCCTGAAACAGAGAATTGCCAGTCCACCCACTCTCATGTATTATGATGTTCACAAACCAGTTACTCTTTTTTATGATGCATCAAAATTTGGACTTGGTGTAGTCATTCTTCAAGATGGTCAGCCTGTTGCCTTTGCATCCAGAACCCTAACCCAAACTGAAATGCAATATGCTCAGAATGAGAAATAGCTATTGGCAATTGTGTTTGCATGTTCTAAGTTCCATGATTATATCTTTGGTAGACTTATCCAGATCGAAACCAACCACCAACCTCTAGTCACTATTTTGGGAAAACCTATGTATACAGCTCCTGCCAGACTGCAATGCATGATGTTGAAATTGCAAAAGTATAATTTCAATCTTGTCTATGTGAAAGGAAAACTTCTTTATCTTGCTGATACATTGTCCAGGCTGCCCAGAAATACCACTGAACAGCCTGAGAATGAGAAACTTGATTTTGAAATCATGGTAGTTAGAACTTTTTCTTCCACAAGTCATTCAACCTCAGATCCAGTTCTACAGAAGCTTAACCACTACATCAAACAAGGATGGCCATCAAAGGAATCTAGTTTACCTCAAGAAGTGCAACTTTATTTTCCTTACAGAGATGAGACTTGTCTGAAAATGGTATTGTCATGAAAGGTCCAAAAGTCATTGTTCCAAAGTCCTTGCAGCATGAGTACATTACTGTCTTGCAACTTGGTTACCCAGGGACTGATTCCACCAAAAGAAGGGCAAGAGGATTAGTATTTTGATCTTCTATGTCACAGGATATTGAGAGAGTAGTAGTGGTGCTGCGGTAGCTTTGTTGCCTCACAGCAAGACGTTGTCCCGTTCGATTCTCAGCTAGAGCATCTTCTGTGTGGAGGCATGCGTGAATGGGCGTGCCTCCATTAGAAGGTTGTGCGTCAGGGCTGGTAACTCGGCATGTAAAAATCCACTACCAAACATTAGCAGACTGGAGTTCTGCTGTGGCGACCCCTAACCGGGATAAGCTGAAAGACACAACAACAACAACTTTCATCTTGTATGTAATAGTACAAAGCCGCATTGACAGAAGGAGCCACTTCAGCTAAACCAGATTCCTGGACTACCATGGACAAGTTCACACACAGTTATTTACTGATGAGTGAGACTTTATTCATATTATAAGTAGCCCTGAGTACATGAAGTCAAATGGTTTGGCAGAACGAGCAGTTCAGAGTACGAAACAATTACTAGAGAAGTCAAAATGAGACAATAGTAATGTTTTCCTGAATGTTTTGAATCTCGTGCATATTTCTCATGATAAACATCTTGGTTCACCTGCACAGAGACTTCTGTTGAGACAAACCAGAACTACATTAGCAGTCAACAGTAGTTTATTGGTTCCATGTGCTAAGAACAACAGATCAGTAAAAACCCATCTATTAAAGAAGCGCTTAGCCCAGAAGTCTTATTATGACAAGTCCAGCAAACCTCTCAATTCATTACATAAGGAAGAGACAGTGAGAATGCAAATGTGCAAAGGTTATGATTGGATTGGAGTCGTGAAGAGTATTTGTCCAGAGCCGAGACCATACATTGTGGAATCACAAGGAGTTGAGTTTAGGCAGAATCTGAAACATTTGTTGTCAGTGTCAAAGCCTGTACCGCAACATACAGCCTATGAGAAAGATTCTTTATCTCAGAGTGAGTTGTCAAGTGTTCCAGTTCCAGATGACATTCCTGTAAATATCCCTGTTCCTGAGATGAATCCTGAAGTTACTGATATAAGTTGTTCAATGAAGACTGTCCATGTTACTAAACCCAATTCTGATTACTATGTTACCAGATCAGGTTGTTTTTCCAGACCATGTTACAGAAACACGGCAACTTGGACATGAAAATTGTGTTGTTTGTAAATGTCTGTATTATTGCATGTCTTATTCTAATGTCATTTCAGTTGTGGGCAATTTATTAAAGAGAGAGGAAGTAAATCAGTATGTATGTATGCCTTTAAGAAGCTTTCCAGGGGCTTGCACAAGTGTATAAATTCTGAGCACGTGCGAGCCTGACTGCCATTTTGTAGTAAGCTGTTGAGATGTAAGCATAAATGTCTGTGTAGTCTGTCAGTTAAGCAGTTTGTTTATATTTTGTGAAGCTGCTATCCAGTCTGATGTGTTTCTATGTAATAAAGCATACAAACGAACTACCCTGCCTGTTCATCTTCTGTATTAGTGAGGGACGAGTGGCACATATTATCCAAGTACTCCCTTATTTTCTATCTAGCATTCTGCAATTGTGCCTCTTCATGTTCTATGAGATTCCCCTCATTTTGTAATACTTTAACCTTTGTCAGCCCCTATAAATAATTCTTATTTTATTTATTAATTGGCATTTGTTTCAGGAAAGTCCTGCTGGGTCTAAAGTACACATTTTCAGCAGAGGCCCAGGCAGAAAAGCTCCATGGTATATTCAGGGCTAACATTCAAACATATCAGAACAAATTTTCAAAATACATGTAAAAATGCATTTCTAATAATGAACAGATCTGTTAGAGTTAATGGGATACCATTTGTAGTAGAGTTAAAGGAAGAAAAGGCATCATTCATGAATATGTTTGCTATTATTATTATTATTATTATTATTATTATTATTGTCAATCAATTTGGTAGAAGAAAAGGTATGCAGAGATAGATATCAATACTTAGAAAAGATTGGTAGATGTATTTTGATAGAAAGTTCATTTGAAGAACAGAAAAATTATGCTGTATGGATTATAAAGAGAAATAAAATCGGGTGCAGTGAGTGGTTTTGGGGGGTGAAAAGTAGATAATTTATAACAAATTGGTAAAAAAATGGGAGGGAAAAGGAGGCACAAAAAGTGGAGATATGTATAGTGATATGAACTAGAATAGTGAAAATGTGGATGAGAAAGTAAAGAATGATAGCAATAGGAAGAGAAAAAGTGTAAACAAAAAGTTGAACTGCGATTTCCTAGCCTGGTGTATAGCAGGGCTTGTCCACACTTTACTTAGAATTCCTTTTATCTCATGTTTAAAAAGTGGAAGGTTGGGGTTTGTTCTGACATTAATAGGGAGGCTGTTCCACCCTTTAGCAACTGAGAAGGACTAGAGACTTTTGTCCAGCTTATTTATTTGGTTTATCCTATACAAAATGTTGTTTATCTCCTTATTGAAGGGATCTTGTGGCATTTTAGATACAAAGAACTGATGCTAAGACAGGACAGGCAGTGGGTTTGTGGATAGTTACTTTGGATCACTGGTCTTATCACTTCTTAACCAGATCTCCTTTTCTTTCATTTCTACCATATTTTTAAACTCCACTTTCATTTTAACTCAGTCACTGGCTATAACTTCTGGAGTACTTTCCATATTTCTGAATAACACCAGGATATTTTCCACTACCCATTCCTCAAATTCCTCTCTTTTTGGTATGTAAATTGGGAAGTGCCAGTGTCTTATCTTCATCACCGTCATTTTTATCTTGGCATTTATTGGCACATGATCTGAAATAATTACTGGATGTGTATCAGTGTTCTTAGTTAAATGGACATATTCCTGTGAAATAGAATTTCTGTAAGTTCCTACCACTTAATTCACATCTTTCATACCAAATATTTTCCTAAATTTCTTCAGAAATCTACTCTCTTTTGTTAAATTCTTCATTCTGCTCCCCCGATACATCCTCATTGTTGCAAACCAAACCCCAGTTCCCATGTATAAGTAATGTTCCCTTTTGAAAGCTGTTTATTTTTCCCAACATTTTTTAAGGTCCAAAATAACAGTTTTAAGTAGAGTATAAATACATGCAAGTGTAATCTTCATCCCTTGCCAGCAGCCCTTCAGTACTTCAAATCTGACATTATTGACTTTTCTTATCTCTTCGATAACTACTAGAGCTTATCTGCCAATCAGTATAAGTATTCCTGTATTTTTAATATAATTAAGTAGTCTTTCTTTTTGTCTATACATTTGAAACCATTCACATTCCAAGATGATATGGAAAGTGTGGCCGTTATGATAAGAGATCATTATTCCCAGCTTTTTAAAATATCTATTTCCAGCTTTTGTGATACATGCATCCATTAATGTTTGTCAGGGTAATTATTTATACATTTTTTAAACAAGAAACATCTTTATTAAATTAACAGGTATGACATAGGCAATCATACTATTATATACATGAAAACAAAACCATATTATCATTTTAATTGCAAACATTATACATCATTTATACTCTACCCAGTCATTGTCAGTCAAACATTACATAGCTCATTCAAATCCTGCCTTCTTTTAAAGCTCGTTCCTCAACTGCATGTATTATTTGCACAATTCCCATTTTTTACTGTGTAATTTGCTCCTACTCTTTTATAAAGATCATAATTCTAGTTTTTTATACCCGTTACTATATTCACTACTTCTAGTCAAGTTGGTTCTGACTTTTATTTCTATTTTCTAGCAACTGTTTTTTTTGCAGCCACCATAATTAGACTCAGCAAGGCCTTACTATGTCTAGGCAATTCTGCTTCTGTATCATATTACAAAAAAGTCATGTCCTTAGTTATATCAATTTGCTCACCCAGTATCTCTGATAGAGCAGTCTGCAGGAAATCTTTAAAGTCTGCCAACTTATTAGACTCCCAGAAGTATGCTCCCAGTTACCTCTTTCTTCCCCATCTTACCTCCAACATTTGCTGTCTACTTGAGGAAACATTCTTTGGCGTATACTTGAGGTATAAAAATACCTATGTAAACACATCCAAGCAAAAATTCTAAATCGTTTAGACTTTGCTGCATATTTCAGAGGCATGCATATATCTCCCCATTGTATCTTTGTAAATTGATTGTCCAGTCTGTCTTCCCAATCCTTTCCACCCTCTTCCGATTTATTCTTATAGTTATCATGCAGTATTTTGTATGATCTGCTAAATATTCTTTTTTAACAGCTTCTGTTCTAAATTCTACTAAAAACTCTACCAGTGCTGGTACTTTGCTTAGGATACCAGTATTTCTTTCTCTTTGCCTATAATCTGATATCAATCCTTTATAGGGAAGGTAATCTGTAGCCTGTAATCCAAGTAGATTGTTGGCCTCTTACCATTCTATTACCTTTCCCTCTATAATTATTTCTGTCAATGTCTTGGTACTTTTGCAGTTTTCTCCAATAAATTACAGCCTCCTCTTGCATAGTGTCTGTATCCCTGATTGCAGTCAACCCTATTTGCAAGATCTCCTTTCTCCATACCCATGTTGGCTTATTCCTTAAAATACTTTCTACTACTTTATGAATATAATATTTTTTATGGTTATCATTATTCTCCTTAAGGATTTGCATCCAAAATCCCAGGCTTTCCTTGTTTCTTTAGCATCCCTCTGTTTCATAATCATCCCTTTCCACTTTGAATTATAGGTTTCTGCTTGTGCTATGTATAGGAGCCTTAAACGTGTAACTTTGAAATATCCCTTCAAATCAAGTAATCCCAAACCGCCTTGTTTATTTGGAAGAATTAGCTTATTCCATTTGACTCTTGCCATCTTCCCCTCCCATATAAAATTCTTCAGCTCTCTGTTGTTATCCACAACTTCTCCTCTGGTTGATAAAAAATATGCTTGACCTGTGTATAAAACTGAAGGGACTAAAACGTTTTTAACTGCTTCTATCTTGCTATCCATATCCATATAACAGAACTTCCAATGTGAAGTTGTTCAATCACGCCATACATTCTTTAGTGATGATTCGAAGTAGATCCATCGGCTCTGGTACTGCCATTTGCAAAGCTCGAGGCCAATCCCCTTATCCCATGATGCACTGAGAATTACTTCAGATCTAGTTTGCCGTGGCACCTGATCAGAGGCTGCAGTTCTTGCTCAGGCCAGGTTTTTCTTCAAATCATCAATCAAGTTATTTCTAAAAAATTTCTATTGTTCTTTCTAATAGTTGTTAGTATAGTCTTGTATAGCTTCTTAAAAGTTCCCCTTTCCCGCGTGTTGTTACTTAGTGCAGTTTTATTGGCCTCGTATGTTTTGGCCTAGTTTACGTCTTTCTGCATTTTATATAGATTATTACTATATATATTTAGCTTACCATTGGCCTTTTGTTTCTGGGCCATAGATTAATACTCTCTGTTTACAGTTTAGAGCATAGTTCTGCTTTTTGGTGCCCTTTTCTAGGCTTATTTGTGTGGTGAGCTTTTAGAGCCTAGGTACATATTTTTTTTTTTAATACCTTTTTCTTAGGCTTATTATGTGCGTGTGTTCCGTGTTTAAGCCTAAGGTATTTTGATTATTGGATATGGCTGATTACAAGGATAAACACCCAAAGTCTGGGTTTAAAAAGTATCCAGACTGCGGGCAAAAAAATGTCTGTTACTGATGGCCATGTAACTTGCGTTTACTGCTTAGGAGCTGTCCATTTACAAGAGTCTTGCAGTATTTGTCACTGTTTTTCCTCTAGGGTGTTACTGGAGAGGAAAAGGAAATTAGTCGACAGAGGCTTATTAAAACATCTATTTCATTTAGCGTTGAGTGACCAGGATGTGGCCAGTAAGTCCTCCAAGTCCTCTAAATCCTCAGGGGACTCTTAAGGACTCCAAACAGTCAAAAAAATCCAAAAAGTTGGAAGATCCTGTGACATTGGCTCCACAGACCTCAGAGTCAACTGTTTTTTTCTTTTTGGAGCCAGTCCACAACTCTGGAGCCGGTATCTGAGAGGCCTCTATCTCCACTACTTCAGTCGGCACCATCGGTGCATTCTTCTAGGTCTTCTGTCAGCCTGTCAGATTTGGATATGGATCGATTGGTGCAGAAGCTTCTACAGGCACCAGGCCTTGCTAAATTGTTGTCGGCTCCAACCCTAGCTTCAGAACCGAAGACCACTACCCCTGACTTGACATGCTCCTCCTCCGAGCCATACCGGACCTTCAGAGCCAGAGGGAGCTGACATGTTGATCGTGGAGCCGTTGGAGCCGAGACCTGCTCCAGTGTCCTTGGTTCCATCTACCCTGGTGTCCTTGATGCTGACCAGGGACTCTAGGAGCCGACATTCTCCAGTTGGGTCTAGGGAGGATAGTCGCACTGACTTGTTGGTGCCAACTCTTCCTCTCGGGGCTTCAGCTCAGATGAGCTTGGCTCCTACCTCGGGCTCGGAGCCCATGGCCTCAGAGAGGGAGGGGTTGGCGATTCCTTTGGGTCCATTGACTCCTTCTTATCGGAGCCATGATGCCTTCAAAGCCATGAGGAGAGCCTTGTCCCCCAAGACATCCTCGACTCCAGGTCTTGTTTCCTCATCCCCAAAAGCTCCCGTGTCCACTTCTGCTTGTATTATTCAGGTTAGGTGTAGAGACCCAGAACCTCAGGTAGCCCCCACAGGGTGCCCCCGCTCTTCCTAGACCTCCCCAGAGGCTCCCACTGAGGAGGTCCCCAGGAAGAGATTGTGCAAGAGGAGACACTTGGACTCCCCACAGGAGTCTCTAACATCTGATACTGACTTGGATGATTCATAAGGGTCCCCACGGTCCCCCTTTGAGGATATCTCCTTTGCGGAGATACTTGAGATCCTTAGGTAGAGGGGTGATTGGCAGTCCAAAAGCCCTACTGAGGATGAGTCAGTTCTCCTGAAGGCTTTCGGGTCTCAACCCTCCACCTCTTGGGTGTCTCTGCCCTTCGATGAGCTCATGCAGCTGGTCTCTCAGAGAGCGTGGGAGTCACTGGAGTCTATGGACCCTGTTCCTCAGAGGCCTAATAAGTTTATTTCCACTCCAACAGATAACTTTTTTGTCCAAAGGAGTCCCTGTTGATGGCATAGTGGTGACGGCGGCCACCAAAAAGGAAATGTCTGAGACTTCCTCGTCTGTTCATCCTCCTAATAGAGAGTCTAGGACCATGGCTAGATATGGGAAATGCATGTTTAGTTCAGCAACTTTTACACTCTGTTCACTGAACTATTTGACCCATTTCAGTAGGTTGCAAAGAGATCTCCTTAAGGAGTTGGGAGATGCTCTTCAGGGTACTGTAGCTGCAGGGGCCTCTGACAAAGTTGCTGCCCAGCTTGCTACTCTAAATTCTATTGTGAACTCATCCATGCGTCTCATATCATATGCAGCTTATGGAACAAGTAGGGCAGCTGGTACAGGAATTGCTCTCGGAAGACATTCCTGGATGCGCATGTGTTCCTTTGCTGAGCCTTTTAAGTCTTCATTCGTGAACATTCATGAACACCCCTTTTGATGGCTCATCCCTTTTTGGGCCGAAAGTGAAGGAAACTTTGACCAGGTATAAACAGGAGGGACTCTCTCTACTGTCGGAGTCCATTTTTCCACCCCTACTCGGCCTTACCCCAAAGGCCAAAGGGGAGGAAATATGTGGTTCCAGAAAGCTCAAGGAGCCTTTCAGGACACACGTGGTGAACCCCACTCTAGGGGCAGAGGAGGGGGTAATAATGGAAGACGCTGCCCTCACAACAGAGGGTGTCCGCAACACCAGGGTGATAGAGATCACTTCTCTGGTCAGCCCTATCAGCACCCCTGAAAGGAGGCCTGACTGTCCTGCTCTGGGGGCAGTCAGGGGTCACTTATCTTTGTATCCAGATGTCCAGCAAGATATAACAAAAGACAGCTGGGTACAAAGTATAATTTCCAGAGGGTATTTCATACCTTTCTCCACACCTCCCCCACCCACAAGGAGAATCCCGGACGTTCCACCCAGTTACAGGGAACAAGCAACCATAGAGGTCCACAAGTTGCTAGAAAAAGAGTCATCCAGCCAGTCCCAGCAGACCAAACAGGATGCAGAACCTACTCAAGGTTCTTTTTGGTTCCAAAGAAAACAGAGGACTGGAGACACATTTTGGTCCTCAGCAGACTCAACCAATTTGTGAAGAAAGAGAAGTTCCGAATGGTCATGCTACAGTTTATACTTCCCTTTTTAGGGAAAGACAATTGGATGTGCTCGATAGATCTCAATGATGCGTGCTACCACATAAAAATGGACAGGCCATCCAGTGACCACCTGCATTTCTGTCTGGGAAGCAATCATTATCAATTTCGAGCCCTGCCCTTTGGACTCACTACAGCCCCCAGAGTGTTCACCAAATGCATGGCAGTGGTTATGGCTCACCTGAGGTGTCTAGGATTCCAGGTGTTTCCATACCTGGACAATTGGCTCCTTTCCTCCACCACCAGGCATCAACTGATTCAGGCAAGGGAATACACTCTGACACTCTGCAATCACTTAGGCATTACAGTCAACTCAGAAAAGTCTGCCTTGTCACCATTGCAGCATATCGTTTTTATAGGGGCAGAGTTAGACACTTCAACCACTACTCTAAGACTACCAATCAAGAGAGTTTTTCTTCTTTGCCAGCATGTCAGCACATTGGTATCAAAAGACAGCACCAGCCGCAGAAGTTCTAAAAGTATTGAGTTTGATGGCTGCAGTGATCCTGGCCATACCATTAGCAAGGATGCATATGCGGATTCTTCAATGGCTGTTGTTCACTCAATCGTCTTATCAGGAACTTCCAGTGAATCACACGATTTTAATTACGGACTCTTGCAAGAGAGATCTCCAGTGGTGGTTGACGTCTCTTCATGTAACCATAGGACGCCCCTTTGTACTACCCCCCCAATAGCCACTGTGACCACGGACGCTTCCCTCATAGGGTGGGTGGGGGTATTTTCAGGGAAAGGCTGCCCAAGGCACATGGATGGATCAAGAGTCACATTTGCATATCAATGTCCTGGAGATGAGAGCAGTACTTCTGTCATTGCAGTACTTCCAGAACTCTCTTCCTCTAGGAATTATTGCAATTCAGACAGGCAATATGTCAGTAGTCTGGTACTTGAACAAGCAAGGTGGAACCAAGTCTTATCCCCTTTGTCGAGAAGCCCTCAGAGTTTGGCAGTGGGCTGTTTCCTCCCAGCACTTTCTGTTGGCAACGCACATCCCGTGGAGAATCCAACGTGATAGTAGACAAACTGAGTAGGGCAATCTTGTTGCCGCACGAGTGGTCCCTCAAGAAAGAGATTGCGGACAGGATTTTCTGCAAATGGGGCCAGCCTTGCTGTGATCTTTTTGCCAGCGACATCAACACCAAATGCCGAAGCTACTTTGCCCTGATTCCTCCTCTGGGAGAAGCCCCGAGAGACGCACTCATACACGATTGGCCCCCGGGTCTCCTCTATGCATTTCTACGCATCCCCTTTGATACCCAGATTTCTGCAGAAAGCAAAATCTCTGGGAAGGACCATCATTCTTATAGCCCCTCATTGGCCTTGGCAGATTAGGTTCCTATTTTTTCATCAACATGTCTTGGAGGATCCATGGATTCTGGACCTAGTTCCGGACCATCTGATACACATCCATTGGGGGACCTCCATCCCTCCTTGCAGTCACTGAAGTTGACAGCTTGGCTGCTCCAGTTCCCCTCATAGCCAGGCTTCATAACTTTTCCAACAAGACAAAAAGGATCCTTTTGTCCTCCTATAAGCCATCCACTAGAAGATTATATCTTAGTAAGTGGAAGAGATTTTCCATATGGTCCTCTAAGCAGAACTTTGATCCTTATCAAGCCCCCTTGACATCCATACTAGAATGCTTGACTATGATTTTTAATAAAGGAGCTGCAGCTGCAACAGTTCAGGTTCAGTTGGCTGCTATATCTAACTTTCATATTAGAGCTGACAGGCTGAACATAACGTCCCACAAGTTTTCCAAGACCTTTCTCAAAGGGACCTTTCACATGAGGTCTCTAGTGAAAACTCCTTATTCTCCTTGGAGTCTAACCTTTGTGCTGTCTCACATAACCCTCCCCCCGTTTGAACCAGCATCATCTTGTGAGCTCAAATTCTTATCATGGAAAACCAAATTTCTGGTAGCTATTACTTCTGCCTACAGTGTGTTAGAACTTCAAGCTTTATCTATCAGCCCTCCTTATTTAATTTTTCATGCTGACAGAGTATCTCTTAGGACAAACCTCTCTTTTTTGCCCAGAGTTTGTTCAGAATCTAATATCAACCAAGTCATTGAGTTACCAGTTTTCTTCCCTAACCATTCCAATAAATTGGATTATATGCTGCACAAACTTGATGTTCACAGACAGCTCATATTTTATTTGGACAGAACAAAAGATATCAGGAAATCAGACCAGCTTTTCGTGTCATTCTCTAAAGCCAGAAAAGGTAGACCGGTGGCTAAAACAACTCTTTCTAAATGGCTATCTGATTGTATTACCTTTGTTTATTCAGCTGCTAATATGCCTTTACTACACAAGATTAAAGCTCACTCAACCAGAGCAGTTTCTACATCTTCTGTGTTCTAAGCCAAATTGCCCCTTGATAACATTTGTGCTGCAGCCACTTCATACTTTTATCACTCATTACAAAGTGGATAAGGCCTCCAGGGACAGGGCTTCCTTTGGGTCTACAGTCCTGAAGAATGTACTCCGTGAGCCACCCGAGATTGATGGTGCTAGGGACGCTACCCATCAGTAAAGAATGAATGGCAAGATTGAACAACTTCACATTAAGACGTTATGTACTTACCATAACGTTCCATGTGAGTTGTTAAACTCGCCTTCATTCTTGCATCCTTCCCTCCTTCCCCCTCCTGGCTGATAGTTGACCTAGAGGTTGGTCTCTTCCCAGTTGTTCAATTCTTCTTCCTCTCCTTGGGAGGATAGCTCAGTCATATGGTTATAGTACGCACAGCAAACAAGATCTGAGGTAATTCTCAGTGCATCATGGGATAAGGGGCTTGGCCTCGAGCTACTGGTAAACCTCGAGCTTTGCAAATGGTCGTACCGGAGCCAATGGATCAGCTCCAAACCATCAGTAAAGAATGAAGGCGAGATGAACAACTCACATGGAAGTTATAGTGAATACATAACTTCTTAATTTCTCAGTTTTTGTATTATCTTTTGTTTAGTCTTTTCTCACATATCCTTAGTCTATACTCCTAAGTACTTCATTTTATTATGTCCCCATAAATATATATATATATATATATATATATATATATATATATATATATATATATATATATATATATATATATATATATATATATATATATATTGCTGGACCAATTTACAGCTATTGTCTTTGTTTTAGCTTCATTAATTTTGCAGCCTGAAAAGATTTGAAACTGCATCAAAATGTTCCACAACACTGAAATTTCCTTTTCTGGTTTTATCAGGTATAAAATATCAGCATCTGCAAATAGAGACAGCTTTTCTTGACTACTATACTAATTATATTCTTGAATTTCTGAGCGTCTTATTTTCTTTGCCAATGGTTCTAAATATATTGCAAATAATAAATGGAAAGAGGACATCCCTACCTGGATTCTCTGCTCAAACAGAAATTATCATAGAGGAACCCACCCACTTTAATTTTCACTTCCAATCCTTCATATGTCCTCCTTATCAACCTTATAACTTTATCAGGGAATGCAAATGTTTCCATTGCCCTGCTCATAAACTTCCAGCCTACTCTGTCAAATGCTTTCTCTGCATCAAGACTCACCAACAGTGGTACTTTCTTGTATTCAGCTTCTGTCTTGATCATCAATGTTCTGTTAATGTCAAATGTTTGCCTTCCTTCTACAAAACCTCATTGATCCATATCTATCAATATTGGCATCACCTTTGCCATTCCTTTAGTCATTATAGACATAAACACTTTATAATTGTGGTTTATGATTAAAATGGACCTGTATGAAGCTAGATCTGGTGGGTCTTTACATTATTTTGGTATTACAGCCACCACAGCTTTCTTCTAGGATGTTGGTGCTTCTCATCCTCTTAAAATACTGTTAAACAAACAAACCTTCCATATCTTTATCAGTTTTTTTCCCTCATAGCTTCCAAACTTCCACAGGAATACCATCTATTCCTGGGGACTTTCTTATGGATTAGTTATACATCACCATTTTATGTCATCTCCTCCTATCCTAACTGTTAGTAATTGAGCCTCATCTACCTCTAATCATGGCATATTTAATTATTCCAAAAACATTTCCATTTGTACCTTTTGTTGATCTCCATATTTATCTGCTCTACACAGACCTTCATAAAATTTCTGAAATATTTCTAGTACCTCTACAGGATCATTTGTTATCTTTCTTGTTATAGGCTGCCTAGGCTTGGCAACAACTCTTTCTACTTTCTGTTGCTTGAGTCATTGCTCTAAAAGTTTTTGTGATCTGATGTTATCAAAAAACGATTAGAGCAATCTTTCTAAATTCATGCATATTATCAAAATAATCCTTTATTTTCTGCTTAGTGTCCTGTAATTGTGCCTTTTTTATTCTGTGAGATTCCCCCTATTCTGCAATACTTAATATGTGCCAGTCCCTCTAAATAAGTATTGTTACTTCTTAACCATATCTTTCTTTCTTTTATTTCCACCCTATTTTAAACTTGTCTTTAATTTTATCTCAATCCCTAGCTATATTTTCAGAAGAAATTTCTATCTTCTGTAATAGCTCCTGAATAATTTCCACTACCTGTTTTTTAAATTTCTCTTTTTTTCAACAGATACAGAGTATAAAGAATTAGTCCAGATAAAATCACTTTAGCTAGGACTGAAAATATGTACATCTACAAATACTGAAATTTTACCCTCCTAATATGAACAATTGTCTCAAACTAACATACACACTCAAAGACTTGGGTAGACCTAAAAGGATGGTTCTCCATGCTAAGACTCTTAGTACAACCCATGCTTCTAAGTGCTTTGTGGTTTTGTCTTATCTTTATTGCTCTCCCAGAATGGGAAAACACTTGAATTCATTTTTCAGAAAGCATTATCTCATAGACATTGAAAGAAAGAAGTGTTCTATTGTTGTTGGTGTTTATCAGATTGTCCTTATGGAGACATGAGAACCAGATACAGAGTTTCTTCTACAAGAATTTATTTTTTATTTGCTAGCATAAAGCTTTATTACATTCGGTGTTCTTTTTTATTTATTTGCTTTCTCTTAAAATGTGTTACTAGCTCAAACCAAAGGCTTTAATTCAGCTGTTCCGCTATGCAAGAATGAGAAAAAGAACTATCAATTTTTCTTGTATCATACTCTTTTGACCAGACTTTTCTTTATATATATATATATATATATATATATATATATATATATATAGATATAGATTGCTGTGCCTTCATTTCTTAAAACTGAACAAGGAAGAAGAGAAAAGAAGAAAAAAAAAACAGGAGCCCCTGTTTACTTTAGTATCCTCGTTACAGTTGAAAATAACTTACTTTATAGCATGCAGATTATATCATACACTATACAATTATTAATAAGAACAAAATTTTGTTTGACTTACAGTTAACTCTCTCCCTCCTCATCTCCTCTGTTAAGTGTCCCCTCAAACGTTAATGACAAAGTAGGGCATGTGCTTTAGAGTCCCCTATATGTTTAACAAAGTCAAAAAAGTAAACCAAGTGAACTACAAACAAACAAGTAAATAAAACAAAAACCCACTATCTGGTCTGATGAAGTTTTACCATTGTGTAGGACAAAAGCGCTAACCGGATTTTACTGTGGTATTTGTTTAAAGTTGTTTTACCGAACTTATACTTGAATTGCATCTTGGTTCACTGAGAGTTCATAGGAGATTTGGGCGGGTATTTTCTTTTGTGTATAAGTCAAAAAAGTCCAGTATTCCTGGTTTTCTTGTTCTGTTCTCTCCTGTTTCACAAATATAATTAATGCTTTGTAATCCCACATTTATTTGTCAGTTTCCAAGTTGCTGTTTTTATTCCTGTTTATCTCCATCTCCCAAATCCAGCCTCTGCTTCACTTCCAGCATACTCACAGTTCTTCTATTCAACTTGAAACATTAGAAAATGTTTCACTGGTCTATGATCTTTGTTACCAGAAGAACGAGAAGCAGAAGCTCCTTTTGTTTCACAGCTCACTTTTTATTGGAAAAAAACATTTGTATTTCCTCTTTAGCATGTTCTGCATAAAAACAATGATTTGTCCCCTCCAGAAAAGAATATTCGGAAGATAGCTGGACACAACAGTTTGAATCTCATGCCTGCTTCTCAACATTCCATGATTAGTGGAATACATTTACTTCCTTCTGTCTGGTGTACAATGAGTTTCACACTCTACTGTCTCCCAATTTTAATACTTTGTCCTTTTGCCATGGTTTTGTCAGAATCAACCCCTTTTACTGGTAGGATTGCATATTTGCTATTAAAGGTCTAGGATGCTTTCTCATGGCCAGGTTTGGAGCATGTACGTGAATGGCCTTTTCAACTAACAACTCCTGCTGTGGAATACCAGTCCATTTATTTATTTGTGCTTTCATAAAATTAATACAGTCTGTTTATTCCAACTTCTCTGGTACAGCAGAAAATCTCAGTTTCCCCCTATGTGCTCTGTCCTCTAATTCTATTATTTTTTAAGCATCTGTTCTTGACCAGTCTCATATTCAGCCAACCTTTTCTTCAATTTGTCCCCTGATTTTTGCAGTTTTATCACCTCATCTGAATATGTGATTAAAGCTTCTTCCATTTTTCCAGTGTTTTGTTATTGAGTTGATATACTTCATCAGTGTTTCATTTGTTTTAATCAGCTCTGTGTACATTAAACTTATTTTTTCCTCTAGGCTACTGGAAGTCATGTTTTGCACCAAAGCTGGAGCTTGCACTGCTTTTTGCTGAACTTCTGCAGAATTCTTCCCAGTCAGTGTTTTTCCTCATTTTTTGTGATTAATTTTTTTTCAGGTTCTCTTTGCTGGCATCCATGCAGTGCAAGTACTACCATTTATTGAAATTTACTCCAAAATACAAGTTTACTGACTCTCTCTTCTGAATTTGTTTTCACACTGGGAGAGCTGAAATTAAGCTGTTACTCAGTATGAAACCATCTTGGAAGTCTTTATATACTTTTTTCTTATCAACATTGGAACCCATTTTACAAAACTTTTTTGCTTTAATAAGAACCCTCAAACAAACAAAAAAAACCCACCCCCAGAACCTACTAAGTCAAATCAAGCACACGTAACAATATGCACATTCAAATAATGAAGTTTAATCCTAATAGTAGGAACATTTGTGCCAAACAGACAGCTCCTAACACAGGCCTCAATTAACCTAAAATTGGTTATCCATGTTAAGATGTATGTTATTGCCTGTGCTTGTTCTTACACTAATTGGTGTATGTCCCTTTTTAACATTAATTCCAGGGTGGGAGGTTGGCATATTGGTTAAGGTGTTTATCTTACAGTCACAAGGTACAGGGCTTGATTCTCACGTTGGGCAATTGGCTAGGCTTAAAATGGCCCACAAGGGTAGTTAGCCTAGTACTAATCTATGACCCTATGATCCTAAAACTACTTGCATGCTTTCAGAAGTCATTCATTGTTAGCTTTGAAGAGACCAGTGTTCTGTCTTTTATTGCACTATTATCCGCTTGCCTCCATGGAAAAGTAAGAGAAAAAAAGAAAAATGTCTTTCTCTGTTGCAGCTTGAAAGACGAGCTGAAGCATGTATTGCTAAGGGAAACATTTCATTATATTCTTTGTTCTCATATTTACTTTTTTCCACTTAAAATGTGTTATTAGATTAAGCCAAGGATCTTAATATAGACATTCACCTGTGCAAGAGTATGAGAAAACATATCAGCTCTACATATATTATGATCTGTGTATTTTTGCACCCCATCCCCACATTAGCAGCCCAATGTTGCAGCCTATTAAATTAAATATGCTTTTGCCTAGCTTTTCTTCTCTTTTTGCACTTTAATGCCATATTTCCTAATAACAAAAAGAAGAATGAAAGAGAAGAAAAAGAATAAAAAAGATATCTGTTTACTTTAACTTTATCACATACAAGAACAATATTATGCAATTTAAATATTGGAAAGTTTTGTAGAAATACTGTAAAAAAATAAATAATTTTATTTGCAGTTACCTTTTTCCTTCCTCCTCCCCTCCACTCAAAAGTCCTTCCAAACATTAATGTCATGAAGTGAGACAAATGCTTTTCAATTCCACCGAAGTTTAACAAAGTCAACAAAAGTCCATTTGTTCACTTATTCTTATACAGCTGTATTTCACAAATGCAGTTGCTGCTTTGCAGATTCATATTTATTTACTAACTTCCATGTTGCTGGTCTTCTTCCTGTTCATCTTCATCTCCCAATTTCAGATTATAGTTCAGTTCCACTGTACTCCAGATTTTTCCGGTCAATTCATGTGCTTTCCTCTGTCTCTTAAGCATTTTCCTTTGGAACAGTGTTAAGGATTTCACTGGCAAAGTCTCTACATGTCCTTTATTATCAAAAAATAAGCAGAGTGCCCTTCTGCTTGATGGCTCATTTTTTGTTGGACAAACTTTTGTATTTCCTCCTTAGCCTGGTCTGCATCAAAAAATGACTTCATATTCTGAAGATAGCTGGATACAGCAGCTCAAATCTCACACATTGGTATCAACATTCCCTGATTACTGGATTAAATTTGTTTCTCTTATGCTTGTTGATGGTGTACAGTGAATAATCATTTTCCAGAAACACTTTTACTGTCTCCAACTTTTAGTACTTTACCCATTTGTCCCAGTTTTTTCAGGCTCAACTCTTTCTGATGGTAGGTTTGTGTCTTTACTAAGAAAGGTTATGACTGCTTTCTCATGGCCATATTTGAAACATACACACAGTGTGCCCTTTCAGTTAACAGTTCCTGCAGTTGAATACCAGTTCATTTGCTTGTTTGTGCCTTCATAATTTTAATACAGTCTGATACTTCCAGTTTCTCTGGTACAGCAGAAATATCTTAGATTTTTCCTATGTACTATGTCCTCTAATTCTACCATTTTTTGAAATATTTCTTCTTGTGCAGTCTCATACTGAGACAGTCTTTTCTTCATTTTGATCTCTGATTTTTGCAGTTTTATCATCTCATCTTTTAAAGCTTCTTCCATTTTTCCTGTCTTTTCTTATTTGAGTTGATCCACCAAAGCCACTCCACCTCCTTTTTCGGGCTTCATAATCCTAATGTTTCTATTACTTGACAACTCCTTGAGACAGTTTTGGTTGACCACATTGATTATATTTCTCCAATGTTTAATGTGTTGCAGAACACAGATGCATATTTAATTTCCTCCTTTAATAAATTTAATATAGCATGTAGGAACATTCAGTTGTTCCTAGAGGACAGTTTTACTGATGATATTTCTTCAAGGATTTACAGAACAGTCACCCAGTCATCCATACTGTGTGTAATCCTGACGGTCCGCAAAAGTGTTTTACAGGCTTCCTTGAGACCAATTATGGTAGCTCAATGTTCTATTACACATCTTTTGGCAATATATGTGGACAAAATACTTAAGTCATATTTGGATTCTATCCAACAAAGACTGTTGGGATTTTTTTGGGTAGAATTAAGATCTTATTGTTTCACCTTTAATTTTTCTTACTGTCAATGTGGCTGACCTTTTCACTTGCATCCCTGAGAAGAAATGGAATTATCTGAAAGTGCACTTTTGGATTGTACTTATTTGTCATCCAGTGAGATAAAACATATTGGATTGTTTGGATATTATTCTTGCTTACAATTTTTTGTACTTTGAAGGTGAGATTTACAAGCAAATAAGTGATGTAGCCAGCTTCTATGTCATATCATCGAATGGTCGTTTCCATAAACCTCCTTTCGTCAAACCCAAAACAGAGAAAGTTCACTTCAGTGAATGTTCACATTAGCCAGTGGTGTACACAGGTAACAGCATAAAATGACCAAGATTAAACCATAACACACACTGCACTATGATAAACCCACCCTATATATACCAGCTCGATCGCACTTCACTAGGGAAAAATGAAGATTTACTGATGTTGCTAATGTTGGCTAAGTAATGGCATTCGCTTTGTTAGATCCTTAATAATGTACACTTTCTCTGAAGTGAATGTTTGATGTTGTTGGTTTATGGAAATGACTGTTCAATGATATGAGCTAAACCCGTGTAGCCATAGGTGCAGCATGCGCACCCATGTTTGCTAACATGGTTATGTTAGCTTGGGAGAGGAATCATGTGTTTAAATCCTACTTTTTTCTCACTTCGGTATTTGGATGGCATTTTTGTGTTATAGGATGGTGAACAGGATATTATTTATTTTATTTATTTTTATTTTACATTTGTTGACCGGGATAGTCCAACTGGATTAATGTCCATTTTCAGTGGAGGCCCGGGGAGAAAAGCTCCAAGGTAAAGAGATAAGTAATAACAGAGAAGGCATATTACCAAGGTAGACAGATACGTAATAACAAAGAAGACATATTACAGATTAGATATTTACAAATGACATTGGCAGACATGAAACAGACAATATCACAAGTTCGAGTTAACCCTGGTAATGGTCAGGGGAAAAAAATAACAGTAATTTGATTAATAGATTATATGCATTCATGGTGAGAGTTAGCCAGGCTTGTTACAGTGGCAAAGCCAGTTTAGTGCCAGATGTTGTTTGAGTTTAGCTTTGAATTGGAATAGGGAGGAGAGCAAAGTAATGTTAGCTGGAAGGAAGTTCCATGCTTTGCCTGCAGAGTTTGCAAAGAGGGAGTCACCGGCTACATTGTTAATTTTAATTGTCTTAATTTGTAGTCTGTTTGAGGATCGGAGCAGTCTTGGATTGTTGTGAGGGGTGATCATATTTTTAAGAGCTGGTGTGTTATCTGGATAATAGAGGATTTTATTAGCCGTAATCAAAAGGTTATATTGGATTAGACTGGGAAGTTCTAGCCACTCAAGCTGTAATTTAAAGGTCCAACTGGGTGGGGGGACCAGTAGGAGAAAAGAGATGACAGGAAGGTAAGGTTATGTTGGTTCAGAACAGAGACATGACCATGCCAAATGGAAGGTATCTTTTAATGCCATTTTGAAGGAGATGGTGTTTAGTGATAGATCTGACATTTGAAGGAAGTTTGTTCCAAGCATTAGTGACAGAGTAGCAATACAGTAATTTGCCAATGTTTTTATTGGGCTTATAGATGTGCAGTAGGATCTGGTCAGAACTACGAAGAATGCGATTGGGGATGTAAGGCTGAATAAGAGTGGAGAGAGAGGGACAGAAGGATGGGTCATGTAAGACTCAATGAGCTGTGACAAGCTGAGGTAGTAGAATTTGGTGCTGGAATTCAAGCCATTGGAAACTTTTTATGGCTGTACAGTGATGAGTACGATAAGGCAGGTTAGACGCAAATCTTGCTATTTTGTTATAGGTGTTTTCTAGTTTATCCAGGAGATTAGATTGAAGGTTTGTAAAAATAGGGGCTGCATGGAGTAAAGTGGGGAGTAGGTGAGCTTGAGCAAGGGAAAGTGTAGAGGACTGAGTGAGAATTCTTTTGTGCCTATATAGGATTCCCAAGTTTTTGATTGGTCTTTTTAATACATAGCTGAATATGGTGATCAAAGTTTAGATAGTTGTCAATAGTAACTGCAAGGAGTTTGGTATGAGGTTCAGTAGAGGTGACTGTATTGTCAAGTGTGAGACAGAGAAGGTAGCTTTATGATGCTGAAGGGCTGTTGGGAGGAAATGAAAGAGTTTAGTTTTCTTGGGGTTAAGTAAGAGTTGATTAGAAGTGAGCCAACTTTGAACTGAATGGAGGGGCTGTTGAGTGAGAGTATGGAGATGAGAAATGTTGTCAGAGCAAGAAATGATAGTAGAATCATCAGCATATTGAATAATGGTAGAGTTTGAGCAAGAAGAGCAGAGGTTGTTAATAAATATATTGAAAAATAAGGGTCTAAGGATGCAGCCTTGGGGCACCCCTGTTTAAAAAGATAGTTTGCCATTTTACACCTGAAGTCTGTTAGAGAGGTAGCTGGAGAACCAGGATAGGGAAGAGTCAGTGAGGTTTAGAGAAGTAAGTCTTGAGAGAAGTAGTTATGGGAAACAGTGTCGAAGGCTTTAGATAAAGTGAAGAACAAGCAGGAGACTAACTTATTATCACAGGAATGTGCAATGGTGTTTATAAAGGATATGAGAGCAGTAGCAGTACTGTGCTTTGGACGAAAGCCATGCTGAGAGGGGGTAAGGAGATTTTCTTGGAGGAGGTGACTAAGGAGCTGTTTGTGGATGCATTTTTCCAATATTTTTGACAATGGAGATAGTATAGCGATAGGTCTAAAGTTGGATGGATCAATTGCATTACCACCCTTGTGAAGGGAAATTACTTTTTTTCTAGTCATACTTTTGATTTCACTAGTTATCGAAACCCCACCTTCTCGAACTCTTATTTGCAGTTATATAGTTTCCATCTGGTTACATACAAAAATAGTTTGATTAAAGATCAGTTTGTTCAACCGGATAAGATGATTTCTAATGAGCTTGTGTTTTAAGAAGAGAAGCAGGTTTTGTTTGATATGTTTTTGGAAAGAGGCTATCAACAAGCATTTGTACATGAGGCCAGCCAAGAGATTTGTGTGAATTGGGGTCACAAGTACAAACCCCTGATGGGACAAGGATTGAGCCATTCACAGAATTCTGTTGTTAATGTTAGTGGTGATTATGACAATAACTTTTGCAGGGCTTTGGTGCTTCAGTATAGTGATTATTCTAATCAAGTAAAAACATTATTTGGAAATACTCGTTATTTAAGGATAAAGACCCATTTCACCAAATATTAGGTGGACAACCTCACTTTGTGTTTAAGGTATCACCATACTAGAAAAAAATGTTTGAACGTGTTAAATCAGGTCTATATCAGATCAGAAAAATGACATTAGAGTGAACGCCGTTTTGCTGACACATATAGACCGAAATATGACAAATGGAAGGCTCAGGTCAGCGATTTTTTTCCCAGGGAAAAAAAATTGCTTGGCCCGAGCAGTGACATTGCCCTTTACCCCACTGTAGTGTGATCTAGGAGTTGGTATATTTAGTTAGGGGGAGTGTGAGGGGCACAGCCTCCCATGATGGGGGGGTGAAGCCCTCTGTTTTGTTATGTTTGAAATTGTGTGTATGTGTTTTTAGTGAAAGAGATTTCTTTCCCAGAGAACAAAATCGCTGTTTTGAACAGTCGCTGTTTAGTGTGGTCGCTGATTATGTGTCGAAGAGGCATTCGATGGAATGCCTCTGAGAATTTAATATAGACCCTTTAAATCGGATAATGGTACCAACAAGAGTAAGTAACCACAAAATCCAGAATCATACTTTTCTCCCCTAAAAAACAACCCCTATAAATAAGACTGAGTTTATCATCTTTTCTCTTAATGAATCATTAATTGAAGTTGTTAGTCACAAAACTCTTTGGAATCAATATTGATGAACACATGAAATTCAGTCTTCATCTACAACATAATATTAGCAAAACATATTTCAGACTTGGAACCCATTATAGACATAATCATTTCCTAAGCCCATTCACACGAATAAGGCTAGCCACAACATACCTCCTACCCTCTCTCCTCTACAGTGCCCCTCTACTTACTAATATCCAAAGCTCCTCTAAACTCAAACTAGAGATGTGCTACAATAAAATCACCAAATTTGCAACCAGCACCAAATACTCCACCCATCACTGCACTGCTCTCAAATCACTGAAATGGCTAGAACTACCAAACTACCTATCCTACTTACAATTAACCTCATCTCAACATTCAACTACGACCTACCAAACAGTCCACTTAGATCAGTGTACCAGAAAAGCTCTTTCAGGTCCACAAACCTAACTTGCCACCCAGCCAGATTTTTTCCTCATTCTCATTAGCCAAGAACTGGAATGCTTTAAATGTAACCATTAGAACAACTTAAAATCCTTCCCTACATAATCATCTTTCTTCATGCTGGAGATGTACTTGCACCAAACCTGCCTAGAATATGCATCACTCCCTATTTTCACATCATCATGGTTTTTGTAAGGCAGTACTACTCTACAGAGAGTTCGTAGACACAATAAGCTATATAGATACTTTACGATGATTGCCTAAGATGTACTAATACTGATATCATTACTTTATGCTGATTGGTTAAGATTGTACTAATACTGATATCGTTACTTTATGCTGATTGGTTAAGATTGTACTAATGCTGACATCATAAATCCGCTCTGTCTTCTCAACAACTTATATATACTCATTGCTTGTAGTTTCTCTGTAATTTTCATTGCAATTTCCTTGTAATTTCCATTGCAGTTTCTTTATATTTCAGCTTTGTAATCTTTAACTGATAGATTTTGTACTGTGGAAAATTTCTTCCCAGGCCTCCACGGAAGATAGGTACTTTTGGCCCAGTGGACTTTCCCAGTAAACAAAAAGCAAATAAAATTATTTTTTCTCCAGGCCTCTGCTGAAAAAATATATATAGGTGTTTACTAGGCTAACAACCACAGGGGCCTTTTTAAGCCTAGCCATGCATCCCAAATCTGACAAATTCTGATACCCTTGATAAGTGTAAACATGGGCCCATAATGTATTACCTGGTCAGACTATTCTTGGTAAACAAAATAAATAAATAAATAAATAATGATTTTCCAGAAAATACCATTATATGAAAAACAGACAAAAAACTGAGGCAAAAATGTGGACACTCTGCAAAAAATCTATGCAGTTGAGAGGCAATGCCCCCTACAGAGACTTGAGTGCAGATTGCTTTTGGCACCTTTTTTGTATATTAAAAATTGGGGGATTTTGTGTATGTATTTTACACTTTGAACTATATTACTGGGACTATTGTTATTGATTCAGTGTAGTGTTTAGAATAGTACCCACTACAGAAATAGACTTCCAATTGTTACTTAGGTGGAGAAGAGTGGAATTTGTTCCATGCAGCCATTAGTTGGTATTGCTTTGGCTATTTTTTTTCTGTTCCTTAACTTGATGGATACAGTCCCCCACTACCAGTAACATCTACCTCGTTAGCACAAAAAAAAATCAAGTAATATGCCTCAGCCTACATCTTGTGACTCCACAGACGCTTTAAGCAGGCTGTCAGACCACTCGCCATGTCCCCTGGTGTGGTGTTGGTACACAACTGTGCATGACATGAGGGTTCGACACGTCCTCTGGGGGCTATACCATTGCCTGTTTCAGGTATGGGAGAACCAATCTCTTTAGGTGCAGAGGAAGACAGGGGTTGAGAATCTGTTGCCAGTGTTGATATGTCCCCACCCAGGGATTCTCCCACCAATGCAGGGTATGCAAAAAAAGAGGCAGAAGACCCACCACATTACAGGGAAACAGTCTCCAACTCTGTTTTCACTTGAGATGGTGTCTGTGGCTAGATCCATTATTTATGGTATTGATTACGAGGGCAAACCCAAGTTATGTGTGACGACCCACCACTAGATCAGTAATCAAAGAGCCTCAATCCTCACCACTGGCAAGAGTGGGAGACTTACACTGGGAGGATAACAGGCACACACACAGTATTTCCAGATGCATCTCCCTGCATTAATTGCAGTTTCCCTTAAGAGCACACAGAGACCACAGTCTGTCCAGGGTTGGTTTCTCCCTCTTTCTGCAGATCCTCAAAAAGACTCCCCACTAGTACAGCTATAGAGTAGAGATCTCAGTTGAGTGGACAAACCAAGATCTCCAGCAACCTGTCTGTCCAACCAGTGCTTCATGTCCCTGCCTAAGTAGCTGACACACACACTCTTTGAACTTTGACTTATATACACACACACACACACACACACACACACACACACACACACACACACACACACACACACACACACACACACACACACCTGGGAAAAGCTGGGACAGGTTTACTAGCTGTGCTCACTTTGTCAGACTATAAGATAGTTATCACTGCCATCAGCCAACTCCTTGTCAGCTAGTTTAAGGCCCTTAGCAAAGGGTGTCCAATCTTACTGTGTAATATTAATATTAACAGAAATGGTAGTTTGATCAAGAGCAAGGCTATTAGGAGTGGCCCACACAATGTCACCAAATAAATATGCAAGTACTCTCGAAACATATATCTGTACAGAAATCAGCCACAATGAAAGATTTAAATATATTTAATAATAAATAATACAAGAACAAGAAAATGCTCAGTATATATTCACAGTGACATTAGAGTTCAAAACCATAGAAAATATTTAAAAAAAAACATTGCAGGACAATATCCAATAAATAAAGAAAAATATCTAAACCAGTTTGCTGTATTCCTGAATGTATCTAAGAGTTACTATACCCTAGAAACTTACTAATGCATTTGTTTTTAGTCATTTTTAATTTAATTGCATTTTTTTTAACTGTTTGGTCTAACATTGCTACATACTCAAGTGTGCTAGCTTGCACTGCATTTAAATTGTTTTACTGCTGTTTTAGCTACTTTTCTGTATTAAAAAAAATCTAAGCCTGTTTCCTACCTTTCCTGTAACTAGTGTAGTCCAAATTCAGGTTTGCTGTATCCAGGACTGTATGTAAGCTTCTGAGCCCCCCAAGCTTTCTGTGTTGGAGGGAAGCCTTCTAGCTTATCAGTGGGAGTGGTAAGCACTAGGTAACCTACCTACCACATAAGGAGTGGTTCTGACCCAGAAATTGTAGTTATTAGCCGTTTGGGCAGTTTTTCCATCTCTCTCAGTGTTATGATTTAAAAGCCCACATTTGCACTTGTTTCCCCCTTTCCTGTAACTAGTTTAGTCCAGATACAGATTCTTAGTTTTAGCACTTGAATATGCTTATTCGTGATCAGCACTTGTTCAGAACTTGTAAGCACTAAATAACCTACTAATTACTACAGCAGTCAACCTTCCTCATTACCTAGAAGAAAACAGTTTTGGCACTTACTTCCCTCACTTGCTTAGAGAAAAACAGCTCTTGTACTCACTTTCCTCACTTATCTAGAGGAAAATAGTTTTTTATTCAAGCATGTTCAAGGGTCAGCTCCCAGTGTTCTCTCCTGTCTATCTGATGAATTTGGGCATCTTGGGGCAATGTAGAAATTGCCTTATCTACACGGACAAACCTCTCCTCCTGCCACCCAACACTACAACCTGTGGGAAATGCACTTATCTTGCCCAACTGGAGGTAAAGCTCTCTCCAACCAAGACTGAACTTGACAGTCAAGAGGAGAAGCTAAACACTTGTACCACACCAAACTCATCACATAGTCAAACTAAGTCTACACCACCAAAGTGCACACATAGAAGCACAAAAACATTTGTGAAGGCTCTCAATAATAATCTGCTAAAGCAACAGAGACCTCCAAAGCAGAAATGCAAGCAACTTCCACCCCGCAACACAACCCAAATGACACATAGCCCGCAGACTCAGTGTGCCACTCAACCACAGCCAATAAGGCAAAACAACGTACCGAACACACTAGTCATAGGTGACTCTATAGTCAGGCACACTGATGTTCCACTCACCAGGCTAAACAAGGAGAAGGTTACTGTCAGCTGTCTGTCGGGTGCCAGAATCCGCCACATAACCCACACACTCAGGTCACTCCACAGCAACTACAAATATGACTCTGTCATTGTCCATGTTGGTGTGAACGACCTGAGACGTACTTCCCTGGACTACATAAAAAGAGACATGGAAGAGCTCTCCGATCTTGTAGCCCAAGCAGGTATGACCCTAGCCATAAGTAGCATTCTGCCATCACCCAGAATGATAATGCAGTACAAGGACAAAATGATTGACTTCAACAATTGGCTAAGCTTCTGGTGTCATTCTAAAGGGATCCAGTATCTGTCTGCCTGGGATGACATGGTTGACAGACCACGATGCTTTGCCAGAGATAGCCTGCACCTGTCACCCCTGGGATTCCAGATACTGGCTAAGGTTCTTGCTGCCCCTATAGTGCCTTTTTTTAGGTAAGGTTCAGTTGACAAATTCACCACCATAACAGGAACAGGCAAGCAAAAACTGAGGGTGATGCTACTGAATGCTAGAAGTCTAAATCTCAAAATGCACTCACTCGAGGCACTCCTTAAAATGGAGAACATCGATATCTGTGCAATGACTGAGACCTGGTTCAAGACTCCAGAGAGCACCCCTGCACTACCAGGCTATAACTCATACCACACTTTTCAGCCATGTAACCTGTACAGGAACACCAAAGGCAGAGGTGTGTTCATATTCATTAAGGATATCTACACCTCCAGGCTAGTTGCTCAGCATAATGCAGCCAAGGTTATCCAAGTGCAACTAACTCTGAGCAAAACTGCAATCCAAATTGCAGCTTGCTACAGATCCCCCACCATGCTCCAGGATTCCCACTCCTCTTTTCATGATGTACTGGAAAATATTAGGGTTCAACCAAACACCCTAATAATGGGCGATTTCAACTACCCCACCATTAACTGGGAAAACTACTCATACCAACTCCTTCGCTCAACGCTTTCTGGAATTCATAAACTCCAATGCCCTGGATCAACTTATCCACACCCCCACCAGGGGCAACAATATCCTAGATCTAGTCATTACCAACATGAGTGACCGGTGTTCCACACCTGAAGTCAACACCTCATTGGTCCGATCTGACTATAAGCTAATTACCCAAGATATCCACATCCTGCCCCACCCCCCACCATGGTAAAGAATTTCTCCAAAGCCAACTTCATGCTTTTTAAGACAAAAGTGGTGAACTTCATGACACCCATGCAGATGGACAATACAGTTACGACTACTGAATCCTACACAATTGCACTTTATAAGCACTTACATGAATGCATGGATTGTGCTATCCCAAACAGAACCAAGACGCTATCCTCCAAAAAGAGGAAGCCAATCTGGTGGTCCTCTGCCATAAACAAACTGTACAATAGAAGGAAGAAACTGTTGCAAAAGAGAGTAAAATCCCATGAGTGGAGGAGCTCCCTGGTCAGCCTCAGTAAGAAGCTGCGATCCCTGTTAAAATCCTCCAAAGCTAGTTACGAAAACAAAATCGCCACTGATTCTAAAGACAACCACAAAGCATTCTATAGCTATGTCAAGAATCTCAATGGCAACACTCAGATCTGCTTTGAGTTACAGCACAATGGCACTAAATATACAGACCCAACTGATATTGCCAGTATCCTGGCAGATAGGTTCAGTGCTAACTTTACCCCACTCTCACCCCCTAAAAAGCCCATCTCTATACCGGAAGAATGCAAAGTTCCTGTAATCACGGCTGCACAGGTAAAAACCACACTCTCCAAAGCCAAAAACACAGCATCCATGGGACCAGACAACATCCCAGGCTGCATTCTACATGAACTACAGAACGAATTGGCACCCCACCTAAGTACCATGTTCAATCATAGCCTCACCTCAGGCTATGTGCCTGCTGAATGGCACACAGCGACAGTTATCCCACTCCATAAGGGGGGAGTCACCACAGACCCCGGGAACTATTGCCCCATTAGACTGACTAGCCTAGTCTGCAAGGCCATGGAATGTATCATCATGGAACTTATAAACAAAGACATTGGTAATCTCCAAACTCTAGACCCCACCCAGTTCAGGTTTGTAAAAGGCAGATCATGTTTCCTAAACCTGATAGACTTCTTTGAAGCAGTCACCAAAGTCATAGACGAGGGTAAGGTGGTTCACACAGCCTATCTAGATCTTACCAAGGCTTTCAACACCATCCCCCACTCTGGAATTATAGATAAACTCACTAAACTCGGTATAAATCCCTATGTCACAAGATGGGTTGCCAACTGGCTCACTGACAGAACCCACACTGTGAAAGTAGTAGACTCCAAATCCAACTTCAGACCAGTGACAAGTGGAGTACCACAGGGTTCATTCCTGGGTCCTCTCCTGTTTGGTATCTAAGGACAGGCTAACACAGACGGTCTTTGACTAATGAAGTTTGCAAATGACTGCAAACTAGGAGCCATAATCGAAACTCCTAACGATGTGGACATCCTACAAAAGGGTCTCACTGAGACAGATGCCTGGTGTCAAAACCATGGCCTCAAGCTCAATGCCAAAAAGTGCATTGTCATCCCCTTTGGTAAAAACTCTGTACCCATGAACTACAACATAGGCGGTAGTATACTTAACACCGAAAGTGTGATAAGAGACCTTGGGACACAGGTGGACAGTAGTCTCTTCTTTGATCATATTGCCACAGTAGTCAGGAAATCCTTCTATGTGGCATACCTCATCACAAAAGGTTTCTCATCCAGAAAAAAAGAGATCATTGTTCCCCTCTACTCATCACTCAGTAGACCCAGTATAGAGTACAACGCCCCTTTTGGTATTTACCTCATAAGATATCTACAACAACTGGAAAGGACACAGAAATACCTCACAAAGAGGATTACCAGCCTCAAACAGATGCCCTACGTGGACCGTCTCAATAAACTCCAGTTTTACTCCATCGCATATCGCCTACTCAGAGGTGATCTCTGCCTAACATACAAAGCTATGTCAAACGCAGAGCTGTTGGACATGCTCCCCTTAAAGAAGTCCCAATCCCTCCAAGCTACACGCTCTAAGGACCTAAACCTTGTCACCACAATAAACAGAACATGCCAGAGGGATAGATTCCTGTCCCAGAGACTTCCCATACTCTAGAATAAACTACCTATCTATATCAAACAAAGCTCCTCATTAGTACTCTTCAAGAAAAATCTTGATGATTGGATGGGAAATAGGAAATTCACCCCGGGGATCACTTCTGTGGCTGTGCTCGACAGTGGCACAGGAAAATAATTTTCTTGGGTGGCAAAAGCCAGGGTACCTTTATGGCTGGGCTTGTATATGCCCTAGGGCCAATAGCCTAGTACCTACCTATGAACCTATGTACTTACAGAGCAAAGCAGATGTAGTGAATGGCTCTTGTCAGGTCCAAGACCAAATACAGAATGTTCGCTAGTGTAGACATTATGGCTCTTGCTGTCATAAAGTAATTTAACTTCAGCTATTTTTCTGAAGTTTGCTGGACTGAAGTCAACCCTCCAGTTTCCTGTATTAATATATACATTTAAACAGTTAAAATAGTGCATGTACATTTCTGTTCTCTTTCAGCAGGGAACACTGTGGGTACATTTCAAGCACAAGCACTCTACAAAATACCTTCTCAACACAAATACCTGTACAGAGCAGTCTGATATACACATGACATACAATTCTAATACATTTGTAATACAAGCATCTTATCTAAATCATTTCAATATTCACCAGTGACATATAATTATTTACAAAATTCCAGATAGCTGTGCTGGCAGTATCACCCTTTGTCACATTATGCATAACTCCAGCACTCTCCAGAATCTTCCCAGTTGCCCAAAAAGAATGATTGTGGAGACAACTGCTGGAACTGTCTTTTCTGAATACTTTTATTAAGGTCTCCAAGTTCAAGGTGCTGAAACCGCAGACAGTGCTTCCTCTGCTGTTGGACTATACTGTCATAGTGATCCTGGACTTAAAGGATGCATATCATCATATTCCAGTTACTCATTGCTTCAGGAGGTGTCTGAGATTTGCTTTGTCTGGTTTTCACCACCAGTTCTCTGCTTTGCCCTTTGGGCTGTCCACTTCACCTTGAGTGTTTACTAAATGCCTTGCTGTAATAGTAGCTCACTGCCACACTCTCGACATTCATGTTTTCCTTACCTGGATGACTTGCTGATTTATGAAGAGTCCTTCCAAGTGTTTGGATTCAATAGAAAAGCTCTCAACCTTGCTGTCCATGCTAGGGTTCAAGTTGGACCTTTGAAGCCATGCTTGACATCCTCAAAAAGACTCGTCTTCTTGGGGGTGTTTAATTGGCACCAACAAAAGAATGGTCTTTCTTCTCATGGACAAGGTTCTGTATTGCCAGATGATGTTTCAGAAATTGTCCATGAGGGCTTTTCCTCAGCAAGGCATTTTTTGAAAATTCTAGGATTCATGGCCCATCTACACCTGTGGAAAATTCCGTGGTATGTTGGAAATTGTTGGACCCACCACCTACAGTCACTGGAATCCCAGTTGCCAATGTTGCCATCATCAGACAAGAATTACAGTGGTGGAGAACAGAACTGATTATCAACCCAGGTCTTCCCTTCTTCTCATCAGTTCTGGCCCAGTCTGTTCATACAGATTTTCAAGACCACTGGTTCAGACCCAAAAGTATTTTATGCTCTAGTGCCTCAATACAAAACCGTCCAGGAGTTACAAAATTCAGCTAAAAATCTGCTACCTTTTATACAAAAAAAAACCCCTCAATCAATCAATAATACAATCAAACAATTAAATAAAATACTTCCAATTAACCTCTCCATTCAGTCTCATAGGGACCAAAGTATCATATTTAAGAATAAAGACACACTCTTTGTATAATAGTTTTTCTTTCAAAAGAATGTCATCATCATTTTCAGCAAATACTTGCTTTAAAATAAAGGCTAGGATTGTGGTAGTGAGGGTCGGAACTTTGAATGTTGGCAGTATGACTGGTATAGGGAGAGAGCTAGCTGATATGATGGACAGAAGGAAGGTTGGTATATTGTGTATGCAAGAGACCAAATGGAAGGGGAGTAAGGCTAGGTGTATCGGTGGTGGGTTCAAATTGTTTTATCATGGTGTGGATGGGAGGAGAACAGTATGCTAAGAGTGTTTCGGAGATGAAAAGAGTGTCGGATAGAGTGATGTTTATGAAGCTGGAAACTGATGGTGTAATGATGAATGTTATTAGTGCATATGCTCTACAAGTTGGGTGTGCGATGGATGAGAAAGAAAGATTTTGGAGTGAGTTGGATGAAGTGGTGACTGTACCCAAGGGTGAGAGAGTGGTGATTGGAGCAGATTTCAATGGGCATGTTGGTGAAGGGAACAGAGGAGATGAGGAAGTGATGGGTAAGTATGGTGTTAAGCAAAGGAATGCAGAAGGTCAGATGGTAGTGGATTTTGTGAAAAGGATGGACATGGCTGTGGTGAATACATATTTTAACAAGAGGGAGGAGCATAGGGTGACATACAAGAGTGGAGGAAGATGCACACAGGTGGATTATATCTTATGTAGGAGGGCCAGTTTGAAGGAGATTGGAGACTGTAAAGTGGTGACTGGGGAAAGTGTAGTTAGGCAGCATAGGATGGTGGTTTGTAGGATGACGTTGGTGATCAAGAAGAGGAGGAGGAGTGTGAGGGCAGCACCAAGGATCAAATGGTGGAAATTAAAAAGGGGTAAGTGTGAGGTGGAGTTCAGGGAAGAGTTAAGGCAGGCACTGGGTGGCAGTGAAAAGTTACCAAATAGCTGGGTAACTACACCAGAGCTAGTAAGGGAGACGGCTAGAAAGGTGCTTGGTATGATATCTGGACAGAGAAAGAATGACACGGAGACATGTTGGTGGAATGAGGAAGTACAGGAGAGTATACAGAGAAAGAGATTGGCAAAGAAGAACCAGGATTGTCAAAGAGATGAAGAAAGTAAACAGGAGTATAAGGAGATGAGGTCCATGGCAAAGGGAGAGGTGGCGAAGGCTAAGGATAAGGCATATGAAGAGTTGTATGAAAGGTTGGACACTAAGGAGAGAGAAAAGGACCTGTACCGATTGGCTAGACAGAGGGACTGAGCAAGGAAAGATGTGCAGAAGGTAAAGGTGATAAAGGATAATGAGGGAAACATACTCACGACCGAGGAGAGGGTGTTGAGCAGATGGAAAGAGTACTTTGAGGGGTTGATGAATGAAGAGAATGAGAGGGAGAGAAGGTTGGATGATGTGGGGATAGTGAATCATGAAGTGCAATAAATTAGCAAGGAGGAAGTAAGGATAGCTATGAAGAAGATGAAGAATGGAAAGGCTGTTGGTCCAGATGACATACCTGTGGAAGCATGGAGGTGTTTAAGTGAAATGGCAGTGGAGTTTTTAACCAGATTGTTTAATGAAGTCTTGGAAAGTGAGAGGATGTCTGAGGAATGGAGAAAAAGTGTTTTGGTACCGATTTTTTTTTAAGAATAAGGGTGATGTGCAGATCTGTAGTAACTACAGAGGGATTAAATTGATCAGTCACAGCATGAAGTTATGGGAAAGAGTAGTGGAAGGTAGGTTAAGAAGGGACGTGATGATTACTGATCAGCAGTATGGTTTCATTCTGGGAAAGAGCACTACAGATGCAATGTTTGCTCTGAGAGTGTTGATGGAGAAGTACAGAGAAGGTCAGAAGAAGTTGCATTGTGTTTTTGTAGACTTAGAGAAAGCATATGACAGGGTGCCTAGAGAGGACTTGTGGTATTGTATGAGGAAGTCATGTCAGAGAAGTATGTAAGAATGGTACAGGATATGTACGAGGGTAGTGTGCAAGTGGTGAGGTCTACGGTGGGAGTGATGGATGCGTTTAAGGTGGAGGTGGGATTACATCAAGGATCAGCTCTGGACAGGTTGACAGACGAGATCAGACAGGAGTCCCCGTGGACTATGATGTTTGCAGATGAGATTGTGATCTGTAGTCAGAGTAGGGAACAGGTGGAAGAGACCCTGGAGAGATGGAGATATGCTATAGAGAGAAGAGGAATGAAGGTCAGCAGGACTAAGACAGAATATATGTGTGTGAATGAGAGGGAGGATAGAGGAATGGTGAGGATGCAAGGAGTAGAGGTGGCGAAGGTGGATGAGTTTAAATACTTGGGATCAATTGTTCAGAGTAACGGTGAGTGTGAAAGAGAGATGAAGAAGAGAGTACAGGCAGGATGGAGTGGGTGGAGAAGAGTGTCAGGAGTGATTTGTGACAGACGAGTACCAGTAAGAGTGAAAGGGAAGGTCTACAAGAGGGTAGTGAGACCAGCTATGTTATATGGGTTGGAGACAGTGGCATTGACAAAAAGGCAGGCGTTATAGCTGGATGTGTCAGAGTTAAAGATGTTAAGATTTGCACTGGGTGTGACGAAGGTGGACAGGATTAGGAATAAGTATATTAGAGGATCATTCCAAGTTGGAAGGTTGTAGACAAGCCAGAGAGGCAAAATTCCGTTAGTTTGGACATGTGCTGAGGAGGGATGCTGAGTATATTTGGAAAAAGATGCTAGGGATGGAGCTACGGGGTAACAGGAAAAGAGGAAGGCCTAAGATCAGGTTTATCTATGTGGTGAGAGAGGACATGCAGGTGGTTGATGTGACAGAGCAAGATGCAGAGGACAGGAAGAAATGGAAACAGATGATCCGCTGTAGCGACCCCTAATGGGAACAGCCGAAAGAAGATGATGACTTGCTCTAAAATACAACCTTGAAGCATAGAAAAATCACTGCCATGTACATCTCTGAAATGACATGCCAAAATCTTGTCTTCCTTTTGATTTTTTATGTTCCATTAACCTCACTTTAAAACTTTTTTTTGTTTCACTGATATAAATGAAACCACACGGGCATCTAAAGGCATAACGATCCAAATGTAGCTGACACAGTCCCCCAGACTCGAGAAGAGAGAACCAACGATTTTCTTCTTAAAACACAAGTTTATTCACCATAAACGCCAGCATATACAATGTGTAAACTCAGGTTAAGCACTTTCATCTGGTAGATCCAGATTTCATCAGAACCCTTAATCTCAGTAACAACTTTGCTTATAAAGCATTTTTGGCGCCAAATTGTTAACAAAGGTTTAATTCAATACTAACTAATCTAATTAAACATTGATTTTTAAAACCTGTATTGACATCCAAAGTAGTACATAATACATAATATATAAATATTGCTTACTTTCTATTATAACCTAAATATCATGCTAATTATAAATATATGTAATATAAAATATATATTAATAATAAAAAAAAAAAAATCATATAAAATCAAAACTTTATCACGTTTTTTATGTGTGCTGTGCATAAACTCTCCTAAGTATAATGATGTTAAAACTGTAGCGACATAACTAGATGGTGTGTAAAAAAGCTAAACCAATTCAAAAAATAATAGTTCAAAAAATACTGGAAATATTTCTAAAATACAAACTAATTTAAGGCTAAAAATGGCTTTAAACTGATGAAATCATTGATACCTGAGGGTGTGGTCGCATCCAAACATATTTTCCACTTGCTTTCAACCCAAGCCAAATATGTTTTCCAATTGCCACCTCTATCCCCCACCTCTTCCTAATCAATAATAGCAAATTTAAATGTGTGGTCCTTTCCTTTTTCTATAATGTGTCTACTCAACGCATTCTTGGTGTCCCCTTTCTTTATTCTATAGAGGTGCTCGTATATACGAGTCTTGAATTTCCTCTCAGTTTTTCATATATAGTATGCAGGGCACCTAGTGCACGTAGCTATATAGACAATGCGTTGAGTATTACAGTTTCCCTTCCTACAAGTTACCATAGATCTAGTAATATTGTCTAACTTAATTCTAATGTTAATGTTAATGCTGTTACATTGATTCCACATTCCACATTGGGAGGTACCCTTCTTTCCCTTAGCTTCTAGACCCCTTTTACCATATTCAAGTATTCTTTTTAAATTACTTCCTGTTTTGAATACTGTGTTTAAATTTGTTCCAACTATATGACCTATAGTTGTAGAAGTAGTAATTAACTCCCAGTGTTTCTTCAATATTTCAATCACTAAATTGGTATATGGGGTAAACCTTATTACACACACTTTCATATCACTTTCAATATTGTTGTTGTGAAGGGTAATATCTATACTTTTCCCCAACAAGGGAACATATTTGTGCCCCCATTGGGTTCTAACGTAGGAGGTTACATTTTCCAACATAGCTTTCGGGTACCCACGGTCAAGAAATAATTTAAATACTACTTCTAACTCGCTTGTCATACTCTCCCTTGTAGAAGACATTCTAGCTACTCGTATGCTTTGTCCTTTGACCACATTTCGAAAAATGTGGAGGGGGTGACAACTACTGTAGTGTATATAATCATTTGAGAACGTGGGCTTTCTGTAAATCTTAGAAGCAAAACCCTTCCCTGTGTTGCTAATCAAGGTATCCAAATATGCTATATTGTGTTTATCATATTGGAAAGTGAATCTCAAAAAATCAGTAGTTTTGTTAAGGTATTCAATAAATGTTAGTATCAAATTAATTGGACCTATCCAAACGATAAACATATCGTCCAAAAACCTTGTATACAACCTAATGTATTGGTAATATTCACAAGTGAATATGTACTTGTTCTCCCACTCAAGCATAACCAAATTTGCAAAAATAGGGGCGCAAGAAGCCCCCATTGCAACCCCCCGAGTTTGTCTAAAGTGTTCACCTGAGTGGAATATATAATTATGGTCGAGAACAAGCCCCATCATATCCATAATCAAGTTGATTCTATCCCAGCTGAAGCCTGAATATTTAGTCAGGCTATTACAAAAGTACTCCAATCCTGTGGCCGCTGGTATACTGGAAAATAAATCCTGTACATCCACAGTGATGAAAGTTAAATTCTCATCCCATATTTCCGTTGTAAGTTTACTCAAAAAATCCCATGAGTCTTTTACGATGTGGCTTACTTTTGTATAAATTGGTTTTGTCCAATAATCAATAGTGACCCCTATTTTAAAAGTTTTTGATTTAGATCCTGATATTATAGGCCTAAAAGGGGGGTTTTCTATATTTTTGTGGATTTTGGGTATTCCTATCATATGTGCTAAAATTGGATATTCAGTACGAAGATATTCGTATATTTCACTAGTAATTCTATTGTCAAGTAAGTATTCTTCAAGTGCTAAATCTATACGTCTATACCCAATGTTTATTTGATTTAGGGATACCTGTTCATAATTCCCCGTTTCGTATAGAATATTATGTATTTCCCTAAGGTATAGTTGTCTATCATATATCGCTATACCTCCGCCCTTATCGGGCTTCATTATTCTTATCTCATCATTGAGTATAACTTCTTCCATACATTTCCTTTCTCCTTTATCCAAGTTGTCGTTAAAAGTTATAGTTCCTAAAGTATTGAACTTAATATCTCTATACAAAGTATATATATATCCTTACACACCATTTTTTCATATAAAGCTACTTGGGTATTCATAACAGGAATATATGTACTTTTCTTAGCCAACTTAGACCTGTTGATGTTTATTTTGGACTTGTTAGTATTGTCATAAAATTGTATGGCTAAGTTAAGTCTTCTGCAAAAAAGTTTGATTTCTTTAATAACATCGAACAGACTGAAATGCACTGTGGGGATATATTTCATTCCTTTACTGAACAGTGTTGTTATTTCCTCCATCACTTTAATATCAGTGTAGTTATATACTCTAAATTGGATAGAGAAAGAAAGAAAGTGCAGTGAGTTGGATGAAGTAGTGACTGTACCCAAAGGTGAGAAAGAGTAGTGATTTGGGCAATTTCAATGGTATTTGGTGGGGAACAGAGGGGACCATAGAGGAAATGATGGGTAAAATATGGTGTTAACAGACAGAAGATTAGAAAGGATGAGACAACATTGTTGTCGATATTTTATAAGAGGAGAACATAGGAATTGACATACAAGAGGTATTGGAGAAGATACACACAGGTGGATTATATAACATGTGGAGGAATAGTTTGGAAAGGAGATTGGAGACTGTAAGAGTGGTGACTGGGGAAAATATGGATTAGGCAGCATAAGTTGTTGGGTTTGGGATTGAGAGGAGGAGGAGGAGGAGGCAGAACCTTGCAAGGATCAAATGGTGGAAATTAAAATTAAGTGTGAGGTGGAGTTCAGAAAGGGAAGAGTTAAGACAGGCACTGGGTGTAGTGAAAGATACCAAATAGCTGAGTAACTACACAGAGCTAATGGGGAAGTAGAAATTTTACATGTTCTCTGGGACAGAGAAAAGAATATTTCAGGAACATGGAATAGGAAGTACAGGAGAGTATACAGAGAGAAAGGGTTTGGCAAAAGAAAGAACCAAAATTGTCAGAGATGAAGAAAGTAAACAGGAGTATAAGGGAGTAGGATTGTGAGGAGGTGGCAGAGCTGAGATAAGGCATAAGAGAGTTGCCTTGAAGTTGGACATGCAGAAGAAAAAAGGACCTGTACGTTGGCTAGACAGAGGACTAGGCAGAAAGAATGCAGCAGTGAATTGATAAGGATAATAGAGGGAAGCATATACAAGCGAGGAGGTGTGTTGTGAGCAGATGGAAAAAGAGTACTTTAGAGGGTTGATGAATATGAAGAGAATGAAGAGGAGAGAAAGGTTGGATGATGTGGGGATAGTGAATCATTGAAGTGCAATAAATTAAGGCAAGGAGGAAGTAAGGATAGCTATGAAGAGTGATGAAGAATGGAAAGGTTGTTGGTCCAGATGACATACCTGTGGAAGCATGGAGGTGTTTAAGTGAAATGGCAGTGGAGTTTTTAACCAAGATTGTTTAATGAAGTCTTTGGAAAGTGAGGAGGGATGTCTGAGGAATGGAGAGAAAAAAAGTGTTCTGGTACCCGATTCCATTTTTTAAGAGCATAAAGGTGAGTATGCAGATCTGTAGCGTAACTTACAGAGGGATTAAATATGATCAGTCTAGCATGAAGTTATACATGGAGAAAGAGTAAATGTGGGAAGAGTAGGTTAAGAAGGAGCAGCGTGATGATTAGTGATCAGCAGTATATGGTTTCATTCCGGGGAAAAGAGCACTACAGATGCAATAAGTTTGCTCTGAGAGTGTTGATGGGAGAAGTACAGAGAAGGTCAGGAAGGAGTTGCATTGTGTTTTTGTAGACTTAGAGAAAGCATATATGACAGGGTGCCTAGAAGAGGGAGTTGGCATGGTATTGTGGATGAGAGGAAGTCATGGTGCCAGAGAAGTATCATAAGTAAGAGTGGTACAGGATATGTCTACGAGGTGTTAGTGTGACAGTGGTGAGGTGTCCACGGTGGGAGTGATGGATGCGTTTAAGGTGGAGGTGGGATTACACATCAAGGATCAGGGGCTCTGAGGCCTCTTATTTGCGAGTGGTGATGGACAGGCTGGGATGACGAGATCAGACAGGAGTCCCGATGGACTATGATGTTTGCAGATGACACAGATCTGTGAATAGTCAAATTAAAGGAAATCAGGTGGAAGAGACCCTGAGAGAGGAACAGGTCATGCTCTAGAGAGAAGAGGAATGAAGGTCAGCAGGACTCAAGACAGAATATAGCTGTGTGGAATGAGAGGAGGATAGAGGAATGGTGAGGGATGCAAAAGAGGTAGAGGTGGCTAGAAGGTGGATGAGGTTTAAATACTTGGGATCAATTGTTCAGAGTAACGGTGGATGTGAAAGAGGAGATGAAGAAGAGAGTACAGGTAGGATGGATTAGATTGGAGAAGAGCAGTCAGGAGTGATTCGTGACAGACGGCGCTCAGTACAGAAGTAAGAAGAGTGAGGAAGGTTATTTTGAGGGATAGTGGAGACCAGCTGTGCCATGTTATATATGGGTTGGAGACAGTGTGGCATTGACAAAAAAAAAGGCAGGAGTTAGAGCTGGATGTGTCAGGAGTTAAAGATGTTAAGATTTGCACTGGGTGCTGACGGTATGCGGACAGGATTAGAGAATAAGTACTATTTCAGGAGGTCAGCCCAAGTTGGAAGGTTGTAGACAAGCCAGAGGCAAGATTACATTAGTTTGGACATGTGCTGAGGAGGGATGCTGAATATATTTGGAAAAAGATGCTACAGGGATGGAGCTCTGGGGTAACAGGAAAAAGAGGAAGGCCTAAGATCAGGTTTATCTATGTGGTGAGAGAGGACATGCAGGTGGTTGATGTGACAGAGCAAGATGCAGAGGACCAGGAAGAAATGGAAACAGATGATCCGGCTGTAGCTTACCCCTGTGGGTGGCAATGAAAGAAGAGATGATGACTTGCTCTTAAAATACAACCTTGAAGCATAGAAAAATCTACCTGCCATCGTATTATCTCTTGAAGCTGACATGCCAAAATCTTGTCTTCCTTTTGATTTTTTATGTTCCATTAACCTCACTTTAAAACTTTTTTTTGTTTCACTGATATAAATGAAACCACACGGGCATCTAAAGGCATAAATAACCCCCTTGCTGGTACATGAAAAATGTCCCCTTGGGTACGTATTTGATGTTATTCATGTATTCAAAGAAACATACTATATATTTGCAAATAGAACAGCTGTTGCATTTATAAGTGCCCACAGATGTTGGACAAACACTTAAGTTACTGTTTGGTAAGATAAAATTTCATGAACAAGCATGTCCTGTAAACTTATTCCCCATTTATATGACATCATAAGGTGCTTACTCAAACTTTTACTCAAATCCCTGTCTTTGTGGAGAAAATTCCAATGTCTTGCAATACTTCGAACTTCTTCACTTTGAACATTGTATGTGCTAACAAAGTGCATTTGTTTGTTTTTGTTTTCACCATTCTCTCTACCCCCATTGACCCACAACCTATCACTAACATTGTTTTTTTTATTTTAACACAAAAAGTTTTTGCGTAGCTTCTTCTATTACTTTTCTACTATAACCTCTATTATAAAACATAATGGGAGTATTATATATTACTTCCAACAAATTTGTCTCAACATTACATATTTCAATCTAGATAGTCTTAAAAATTCACCATATGGCAAAGATGATGGAACTTGTGGGATGACAACTAGTAGCATACAGGTACTGGCTTCCATCTAAGAATTTCCTATGTACCCCAGTACAAATTTTGCCATTATCCAAACCCTTAAGTGTCAGATCTAGATAAGAGACCTGTGTTCCATATTGTAGCCCATCAAATGACAAATCAAATTTATTTTGTTGTAAATCAGCAGCAAACTACAAAATTTCACTCTCACTCCCTTCACATATAAAAATTAACTCATCTGTAAAACAAAAATAATATTTTACATAATTCTTAACAAAATTACATTTATACAAACATACTAATTCAAAATAAGCCATGAATACATTTGCATACATGGGGCAAATGGTGCCCCCATGGCTGTTCCCTATTTTTGCCTAAAAATGTCATTATTATGTGTATTACTTAAACAAAAATAAGTCAGATTAACCAAATAAATTGTTAAGGGGCTATCCCCAAACAAATGCATTACAGCATGAAGTCTATCCTTATGTTGGATTGATGTATATAAACTTTTAACAGCCAACGTTATCCAATGCATGTTTTTATTCCACTTAACATGAGAAATCCTATCCAAAAAATCAAAACTATCCTTAATATAGGATGGAATTTTCAAGACATATGGTAAAAAAAATATTATGTAACAAAAGCCCAACTCCATGTAAGAAATATTTGCAAGCTGAAATCATGGGACATCCTGGTGGGTTATTCATGTCTTTGTGCAGCTTAGGCAAACAGAAAAATGTAGCTAGAACTCAACTTTCACTATTAAATATTTTATGTGCTTCGTCATCTGTAAAATACCCTAGCCTCACACCTTTTTGTAGCAGTTCTTAAAACATAGTTATAGCTTGTTTGTAACTTTAATGTCACTATTTTCATATACATCTTTATTCTGTAAATGCTCCAAGCACATTTTGTGATACTGATGAAAATGCATTACTCCTATTTTATTTCCCTTATCCAATGTCTTTACAATTAAATTCCTTCTTTCTTGCAGTTCTTTTAGGGCTTTCCACTCTCTTAATGTCAAATTATAACAAATATTGTTCTTATTATATAACAACTTATCACACATTTCATTCATGGCAAATTTTAACATTGGATTAAAATGTAGAATTTTTTCATTAGAATAGGGGAGAATATAGCTGCTTTTCATAGGCACAACAGAAGTGTCAGTAGAACAATAAGCATTATTTTCCACATGTTCCATAGACATATTCAAATCTGGAAAACAAGAATGAAAGCTTTCTTCCATAGAAACATCAGCAAATAGTAACTTAACATCACTATTAGCATAAAAAAAACCTTAAGGTGCAACTTACTAACAAAATGGAAAATTTCCTTGTTTAAAATGTTTCCTATGTAGGGACGTATTTCAGCCCCAAATTCAAAACAGGAAATTGTTCATCTGACAAAATACATCCAGAGAGATTTAAAACCATGTTACATTTAATATTACAGTTAATATTAACAAAGTCACTGTCACCTGCCTCTTTTGTTGTTAAAATGCCTTGCTGTCATTGTCAAAAATTGTCCAGACTCATTACCATTGGTGTAGAAGCCATTTTGGTTTCTTTTCTGATTAAATTGCCCCTGTCATTCTCCCCTTCCCTCCAAAACTGGCATTCATGTTCCTCTGGTTTATCATGCTCATTGCTTTCTAGGCCGCCATTGTGGTCTGTTTCTTCTGCGGAAGCAAAAGAAACTGAAAGAGATTTTTTTTTTAAATCTCCCATATTACATCGTGCCTACCCATGCTGCTGTTTTGTGGAAGACACAAAGGCCCACCCATTTTCATAGTCTCTAATGTCCCTTAAAAGTTTTGTTTTTTTTTATATTCCACTAAAGTTTTTTCTAATTAATTTAACTTCATATTTACATTCTCCATCAAAGAATCCATACTAGTGGAATTCAGAGAACTGGAAATCTCTAAAGATGAGGACTGCAGTTCTTGTTTAAGTTCTTGTTGTTTAAGTTGTTCACATTCAAGGAAAATAGCAAGCCAGTCTATAACACATTTGTGGGTTGCTGCATGAAAAGGTTCACTCGGGCTCTTATAGGTTCATAGGTTGGTACTAGGCTATCGGCCCTAGGCCTATGCAAGCCTAGCCATAACAAATCCCTGGATATTTCTTCCTACAATATTTACTTACCTGGACCCTTGTCTACCAGGGCGACTGACGTGACCCCCGAGGTGAATTTCCTATCTCCCATCCAATTGTCAAGGTTTCTTTTGAAGAGGGGCAAGGAGGCACTCTGCTTGACATGTATGGGCAGTCTGTTCCAGAGTATGGGGAGTCTCTGGGTCAGGAACCTATCCCTCCAGCATGTTTTGTTTATTGTGATGACAAGGATTAGATCCCTGGTGCGTGTGGCTCTGTGGGATTGGGATTTCTTTAAGTAGAGCATGTCCAGCAGCTCAGGGTTTGACATGGTCTTGTATGTTAAGCCGAGATCACCTCTGAGTAGACGATATGCCCAGAGTATAGCTAGAGTTTTTTTTAGGTGGTCAGCATAGGGCATCTGCTTTAGGCCTGTGATTCTTTTAGTGAGGTATTTCTGTGGCCTTTCCAGCTGTTGCTGATGTCTTGTTAGGTACAGACCAAAAGGGGCATTGTACTCTATAATGGATCTAATGAGGGATGAGTACAGTGGGACAATGACCTATTTTTTTCTGGATGAAAAGCCCTTAGTGATGAGGTGTGTCACATAGAAGGATTTCCTGACTGTTGTCGTGATGTGGTTATCGAAGGTGAGACCACTGTCCACCTGTGTCCCTAAGTCTCTCATCACACTTTTGGTGTTTAGTGTACTGCCACCTGTGTGGTAATTCATGGGTACATGTTTTTTCCCAAAGGGGATAACTGTACATTTCTTGGCATTAAGCTGGCACCAAGCATCTGTTTCTGTAAGGCCCTTTTGTAGAATGTCTACATCATTTGGGGATTCAATAATGGCTCCCAGTTTGCAGTCATCTCCACTTGTCTGGAGCTGGATTTGGAGTCGGCTACTTTTACAGTCTAGGTTCTGTCAGTAAGCCAGTTGGCAACCCGTCGAGTGACATAGGGATTTATGCCCAGCTTAGTAAGTTTATCTATGATTCCAGAGTTGGGGATGGTGTCAAAGGCCTTGGCAAGGTCCAGATAGGCTGTGTGGACCTCCTTACCCTCATCCACAGCTCTGGAGACTGATTCACATAAGTCAGTCAAGTTCAGGAGACAAGATCGGCCCTTCACGAACCCAAACTGAGTGGGGTCCAGTGTTTGAAGGTTGCCAATGTCTTTGTTTACAAGTTCCATGATAATTTATAAACCGAAGACCTGTACGTGTAACATTCAACTCCTTATATCTTTTTAAGCCTTGTAAATTTCTTTAACTCAACAACACCCTTTTTAAAGTTTACTCAAAACTTCCAGGAAAATTCTATCAATTTCTTGGACGTTGAGTTAAGTAAAAACAGAGGATTCTATACGGCAAAAATCTTTAGAAAGGCCACATACTCTAACAACCTCTTACACTTCACTAGTATGCATCCCCTTCACCAGAAGAAAGCTGTGGTGAAGGGACAACTAGTGAGAATAGCAAGAATGGTTACGTTGAAAGAAGACTTTGAGGAAGAATGTGGATTATTACACCTGATGTTTTCGAGGAGAGGGTACCCTGCCTCCTTTTTAGATAACATCTTTCAGGAAGTGGTGGAGAAAAGGGAGAAAGGGTTTTACTTACCAATAGTGTCTGGTAATGCAAACATGGAGTTATATAGCATGAGTAATGATATTACATCTAATGGTGAGAACTTGGGGATTGGAGTAACAGAGAGTATAGATCAAACTATGGTAAAAAACATTTGCAATGATGAGAACTTTGCAACAGCATTTACCATCACCTATTGCCCAGAGGCTACAGAAATAGTTAAAACAGTTAGAAAATACTGGTTCTATTTATCAATAGACAAGAATGTCGCAATAACTCTAAACCTTAACCCTGTAGTAACATTCAGAAGAGCCACTAATATGAAAAAACTCCTTGAGTTGAAACCGGCCCCAATGCATGCCAGAAGGGGCACTAAGAAATGTGGTGCTTGTAAGTATTGTAGGCACATAATGACAGTAGCCTTTCATTCGACACTCATATTGCTAAAGTAATAAGGAAGACCTTCTACATTGCCCACCTTATCATGAAGGGATTCACATCTAGATCAAGGGAGGTCATAGTCTCCCTATACTCATCACTCATCAGACCAATGATTGAGTACAATGCCCCATTCGGAATGTATCTGACCCGACACTTGCAGCAGCTGGAGAGGCCACAAAAGTTCCTCACCAAAAGGATAAAGGGTCTCAAAAATCTGTCTTATGCTGCCCGACTGAAAGAACTCCAGTTATATTCAGTTGCTTACTGCTTGCTCAGAGGTGACCTGTGCCTGACATACAAGGCCATGTCAAACCCAGATTTGATGAACATGCTTCATCTCAAAAATCTAGATCCCTCAGAGCCACAAGGCGGGAGACTTAAACCTCGACACGGTTATTAATAGGGCGTGCTGGAGGGATAGATTCATCACCCAAAGACTCCTATGCTGTGGAACAAAATCCCGGTTTATGTGAGGCAGAGCACCTCGCTGGCCTTGTTCAAGAGGAATCTTGACCAATGGATGGGAGATCGCAAATACACCCCAGGGGTTACCTCAGTGTCACTGCTCAACAGAGGCACAGCAAAATAATGGGCATAGTTTCTCCAAACTAAAGGGGTGGCGTAAGCCACAAAACTATGGGCTAGGCTTGTAAATGCCCTCAGGCAGATAGCCTAGTATGAACCTATGAACCATTTCACAATTAGGACAACCAGGTATACTGTTAAAGAATCATACACATGCAACTCTAAAGGAATTGTCTATCTGGCACAATGTGCACAATGCCCATCATTTTATGTGGGTAAAACAGATAGACGCTTGCGCGATAGGATGTATGAACACTTGTATGCAATTGCCAAGGGTAAAAACGAGAATGCCCTGGCTAGGCACTGTGCTAATAACCCTAACCATTCTTTCAACTTTATGGGCATAGACCGAATTCACACATTCCAAGATGACCATAGGTTTGTAAATGATCATTCCTTAAAGTTGGAGCTGGAGAAAAAAGAACTAGCCTGGCAATTACGCCTGGCAGCTAATAGAGAACCAGGCATAAATGAGTTTTGCTCAATCGCATTTTTTTTAAAAATTAAAAACCTGATGAGGTAAACTGATATGACTTTTAGCCACCTATTGGTTGAATTGTCCCTCTATCTTAGAACTATTTTAGAATTGCTTATTATATTAGTATTACTGTTTATTTTATTTTAGTCATATTAGAAAAATTTAGAAATTTAGAAAAACAAGTATGTTTTTAAATTCTTATAAAAAATACTAAGTCTGTATTTAATAGGGTTTTTAGAGTAGCTTTTACTTTTCTTTTATATATATTTTTTTTATATATTTTTAATAAGTTTTCCTTATGGTCACAGTGTTATGCGTATTCCTTGAATGGCATATATAAGTAATTTTGCTTTAAGAGTGGGAGCAAAAGTAGATGCATCACTCAATCAATTAAACTAATTGTTTTAATTATGTAAAACACGTATAAAAACTGTGAGTAACTATCTGGCTGTTGTCTGAAGAAGTTCTAATATTACTTAGAATGAAAAACGCTGGTAGCGTTTAACGTCTATTTGTTTGTGGAATAAAGCATTTTGTCTTGTTATTTTGGCAGTGTATTTCAACAGTGGATTAACAGCGGATTACCTTCACGTTACTGTATTACTTTCTGCACCGTTCATTGGAGCTGACATTACCAGCGACTTGTTCACGACATAGGGATTTATGCCCAGCTTAGTAAGTTTATCTATGATTCCAGAGTTGGGGATGGTGTCAAAGGCCTTGGCAAGGTCCAGATAGGCTGTGTGGACCTCCTTACCCTCATCCACAGCTCTGGAGACTGATTCAAACAAGTCAGTCAGGTTCAGGAGACAAGATCGGCCCTTCACGAACCCAAACTGAGTGGGGTCCAGTGTTTAAAGGTTGCCAATGTCTTTGTTTACAAGTTCCATGATAATTTATAAACCGAAGACCTGTACGTGTAACATTCAACTCCTTATATCTTTTTAAGCCCAAAATATTAAAATGTACCTTAGTTTCCTTTTGCAGCAGCATTTCAAATTTATCACACAGTTCTCTCATACCCAAAGGGACAGAATTGGGCACCTGTCCCACCCAAAAAAGGGATTATTCGCACATTTCTGTCTCTCCTCAACACACTGATCAAACTCATTGTTCATACAGATTTGTGCGGCTTTGAATGGGGAGCTGTGTCAGTGGGAGTGCAAGTGCAAGTCAGCTAGAAGCTAATACATGCATGGAAGCATATCAGTGTCATAGAAATGTAGGTGGTGATTCATGCCTTGAAAGTTCTTCAGCACCTCTGGACTAAGAGTCCTCTTCTTGTGGTTATGGACAACACCACAGTGATGTGGTACCTCTGCAAGGAATGGGTTACAATTTCATTCCCTTTGTGCCAGTTGGCAGTGATAACATGGGAGCTGGTTTTAGACATTCTTTGACTCCTCAGGCATCATAAATCCTGTCAGAGCAAAACATTGTGGCAGACAGAATAAGCAGATCCGTTGCAGATCTGCATGAGTGGCGGCTCAAGGCTGTTGATGTATGCCAGATGTAGGGCACACTTCAAACAGGTCTGTTTGCCTCCTTTCAAGACAGAGAGATGGAGAAATGCTATTCCAGACATCCTTGCAGCCATGCTTGGAAGACAGACACATTCTCATTTCGTTGAATGACAGTGTGCCTCTATGTGTTTCCACCCTTTCCACTGATTCGCAAGATATTTCTGAATACTCAGAAAGAAAAGCCAAAAGTCATTGTAGTGACTCCCTATTGGCTTGGGCAATCATGGTTATCCCTTCTAATGATATTGCCCAAAGGCACTTACCACATACTTCCTCACACTCTGAATTTGCTCACAAAGCCTTAGAGGTGACTGCTACACCCTCAGTTTGGAGCAATTAAAACTGACAGCCTGGATGATTCAATTTTGACTCCTTTTAGGTACTTGTTTCATAAGGATGTGCAGCAGGTGTTAAAGGAGGCTAGAAAACCTGCTACTAGAACATTTTATGTTTGCAAATGGATGAGGTTTTCTAACTGGTGCCTAATTGGGAATAGAAGATCCGCTGAGGTTAATATCTCTACGGTCTTGAATTATTTGTGTCAGCTACTTTGGGATTTTATCATATGCATCCATGAAGTTGCTTTTAGCGTCCATCTCTGCTTATCTGCCAATGGATCCCCCTGATTGTTCTTCTCTTTTGTAATAACAGTTTATAAAGGAAGGAAGTACTGCATATGAGACCCCCTTGCAAGCAAATTCCTCCTTCCTGGAACCTCAGTTATGTCCAACAAAAATTGACCTCACCACCCTTTGAACCAGCCACTTAGGTGGGCCTACAGTTCTTAACATGGAAAACTGTTTTACATATTGCTCTGTCATATGCAAGGTGAGTGTCTGAGCTGGGAGCTGTCACTATGGGACAACCTTACCTTATTTTCCACAGGGATAGAGTTGTGTTAAGCAGTTATCTCTTTTTCATGCTAAAGTGGTGTCAGAATTCACTCTGTCAGTCTGTCAATCTCCCCATGTTCTTCCCAAAACCTAAGAATAAGGGAGAGAGGATCCTTCATACCTTGGATGTGCACTGCAGTTCATGTACTACCCTGACTGAATGAAACCATTCAGGAAGAGGTTAAGAAGGGTTAACCTGCATCTAAGCAAACCACTGTATGTTGATTGTCCTCTGGTATTGTTTTTTTTACACCCATCATGGCAACACAAATCCAGGCAAGCTAAAAGCGGATTCTACCAGGGCCTTTTCCTCTTCAGTGGCGTATTAGAAAAGAATTAAAAAGTAGTCTAGAGGCAGCAACTTGGTTTTCTGTACATATCTTTTACAAAGTACCACAAGCTGGATGCTTTTTCTAAATCCAGAGCTGGCTTCACTAGGACCATTCTCCAGGAGTCCCGGGACACTTACTCTTCCTCCTCCTTGGATGGGTAAGTTTTGGGAGTCTACCCATATGCCAGTAAGGCAGCTTAAGTCCTGCTTATGTGTAACAGTAGATGTTCACAGAACACAGTACCTTACTAGCACTACCCTCTCACCATTCTCATGCTTTAGAGGTACATAGATTTTTGTTTGGGTTGCCACTGAGCACTGATCCTCAACCTTTATAGTTGTGTGTGTGCTTCTGTCCTTTTTTATTATTGGAACAGTAGGGGTTTGCTCCGTCCTCTCTTCCTGATGGATTCTAGAAAACTAGAATTGTCTTGTCTGTGGCTGTCTATGGCAGTCCGTGTACTGCCAGGTGACTGGCCCATCACACCCACAGACAGGTAGGAGGTGGGACTCTGAGCTTTTGTACTCTAATAGAGAAGGGTAGCAGGGCACTACCGCCCATATGCCAGTAAGGCAGTATGTTCTACAGACATCTGTTGTTACAGATAAGTAGCACTTGTACATCTGTACTTTCCCGAGCTAAACATGATAATTTCTGAAAAGTTCATTATTATATATATCTTTGAATATGTAAAAAAAGTTGCTGTTGATTTAAACAGCCTACGGCCTGCGTAGTATAGCTCTGATTTTAACTTAGTGACCATTATAACATAAGGCATGCCCTCATAGACAGATTTATATTAGCTTTTAAAAAGGGGGATTTTATTTATGGGGTATATACTTGTAAATTCTAATGAACTAGCATGTCATGTGGTACACAGAAATTCCACATAATTCATTTTTATTCTAAGCTTCATTGAGTTGACACCACAGCTGCAGTGTGTGTGCGTGTGCGTGTGTGTGCGTGTGTGTGTGAGAGAGAGAGAGAGCGCCTCTTGAAATTTCAGAAATGTTTGAGTGACTTGAAGGAATGCAGGTCAGGTGGGCACCATATTAAGAAGACTTGATCCGAGGAAATGTATCTGATTCTATCTTTCATTGATATTTTCTGTTGAGCAGAACTAATGAACTGAGATGGCCCAGTTTTCTTTAAAGTTCTGAGAAGAAATGCTCCAGTACAAATTAAATGACAGCATAGGTTGGGGTATCTAGTAAGTCACTGTGCACAGTGACTACACAAGAATATTATGCACGTTAACAATTTGTTTTCTAGGTATGAAAGTTACAGCGCAACTCTTTGGAACAAACATTCCTTACAACATGTCATATTATTTGAGGTACATATTGGGCCATTCAGTTCCAATGATGTCTTGCTATACACAGCCAGAGGTATCAGTAGGACAAGTAAGTGCATTCATTTCAAAGGATGCTTTATTGTACTCTGTCATTTAGGAAGGACGTAAACATAATAACTGGTACTGGTTCAACAATTCTCAAAGCTTTCTTAAGTAATGGGTGGCTATCAGTTTGAGAGGCCAACCTGAACCAGGTGATAAATGAGGACACATTAGTTAAGAAATAAGGAACAAATGTTGACAAGTTTCTCAGATCTCCCAGAATATCAAAATTAAGTTTCAAATGATGGAGCAGGTTAGTTGCTGTAGGGAAAAAAATTACTCTGTGCTGGTGATGAACATTGCAAGGAAACTTCTTGGAAGAGTGACCATGTTGGAAATACAAGAGATTGTATGAGATATTATATTAGTAGGAAACAGATTTTGCATAGAACACAGAATGGATGACTGAACATTGATAAGAAGCACTGTTTTTAAAGAAAGGGCGGTGGCTTTCTGAAGATGTAATATGGTCAAAAACAGTGAAACAATTCAAGGTTACTTAATTCAGGTACACAGCCATTCTTACGTGTACAGGTGGTAGTAGTAGGGAAGGAATTAGCTGTATAGAACCTGCAGTTTATCCAGTAAATATGAGCAGACCACATGGGCATGCGGGATTTGTCTGCTTTGAAAATCTATATTTGTTTGTAACACCAAGAAGATTTGGTGTAGAAAAGACCTAAACGATGAGGACACAAAATATTTTTTTGAAAATCATTTCTCTGTGCTGTATCTGAAAAATTAGTAATGCTTACTGAAAAGCAGTCTGAACAGCTGACTGACAAACTGCACTGTATTTTACTCAGGAAAACTGATGATGAATACTGAGAACAATTTACTGACATTTGAACCATTGGAGGACTTGATCTGTGAGCCTCAGAGTAAGAGAATCCTAAAGCAAAATAAAGAAACTGAGACAAAAAAAACAAACGTGCTTAGATCTTACCTATCTTGCATGACAGAAGGTGAAATGTTATTTACCTCTAGTAACTCCCATTTCATTTCCTTCATCTGTACTTTATTTGCCTTCTACAATGACTGCTCGTATGACAGTAAAATATCCTGTTCAACCAAGGATGCTACTTCAGTGCCTTAATTTTTGCAGCATATTAACTACCCAGTTGATAAAACTTTAGTGGTCACGAGAACAATTGCATGCTTTTTTAGGGGGGGGGGGGGCATTGCCTGCCAGACATCCTTCACTGTGTTCTGATGATCAGCTGTGTGACAGCTCTATGATAGTAAAACATCCTTTTCAACCTAGGATGCTACTTCAGTACCTGATGTTCCACTGGCTGACAGCCATTCGTAGCCCGGTCATTCCCGGCACAGGAGAACCCAGTCATTGAGGCCATCATCCAGGCAACTATTAGGATTTTTCTGCTCAGTCCCTAACCCTACCCCTCTAGAGGCAGAAATGCTCCCACATCACCAGTGGGATCTCCAATGCTGTTCGCATTGTGTTTGTGCTTTTGTTGTAATACTGTGAGGGTTACTGTCACTTCCTTGGTAGGAACATGGCTCACTGACACCAGTTTGTCTTACTGGGTATCAGGCAAGCCACCACTTGCTTGGAGGTAGTGGACCTGACAATTGGGGAAACTAACAATTTACCACTCCCCTTATATCATCCATGTCCCGGTCTTTCAACTCCTGCAATGCTAATCAAACTTGCATCATCCTGGCGATACCCAGGCCTTTATCCTTTTATGCCACAAAGATAAGAAACAGCTGTATCATATTGAAAAACATGACACTGACCTTGCATGCTCACTCTGTGATTCATCAGAAAGTAGCTTTTGTACTTTGCTGTAAACACGGATATGATTTCCATAATTATGGTGTTACGTGAAAAAGAAAAATTAAAATTCAGCTTCATATAAAAGGTCATGCCATGATATGCAAACTGCCACTGATACATGATGCAAACACATACTGTTACTAAGGTTATGATATTTATATTGCTATTCATGAAAATAGACAATCTATTTTCTTAACATTTTAAAAGCCATTCATCTTTCAAAAACTGTATAACATCAAAAGAAGTATCACATACTAGGTGACTTAAGCCTGTAACTGCTGTTTTTCATGTGGGCACCATGTACAGTTGTGAAAATGATCGTTGTTAAATGCATATAACCACAGGTAGTTGTATCATCTATTTTTTTTTTTTTATTTGCACTCTTAACCAGGAAAGTCCACTGGGCTGTACACAGCCCATTTTCAGCAGAGGCCTGGGGAGCAAAGCTTCTCAGTACAGTAAAAAGAGCAATCAAATAAAGTTATATACATTGGTAGTATACCGTTGTCTAACAATGTTGAATTACAAAGTTGAAAACACATTTAGTACAATAAACAGAACAAACAAAATTATATACATTGGTTGTATACATTATCTAGCAATAATGGATTACAAAGTTGAAGCACATTTAGCAGTTCATGTCATCTTTTCATTAATGTTTAAAAAAAGAGTCAAATGTAACTGTATAATAATTTATGCAAAGTATATATATATATATATATATATATAGGAATATAACTACAGACAGAATAAGGTTCTCCCCCCACAGAGGAGCCAGAGGTGGAGGACCAGTGAGAACAAGAGGGGGTGGGGGGATGAGAGGACGAGGCAACAACAGATTCAGAGACTTGGGGAGACCTATGATGACAAGGAGTACAGTGAGGAATTTTCAGTGACTTCTATAGAGCAGCATATTACTACTGCTGACACTTTACATTCCTTTATTAATGTTACTGTCCCTAATAACCATGACCACAGAGAGAGCAATTCTACTTTTCAGCAACACTTCCCATGTGATTCTAACACAGCAAATCCTTTTGTGCCTTACACACATTTGAATCAAGATATCTGTCCTATGAAGAATACTACTGCAAATGATGTACAGAATAATGCTGTGTTTAATCTCACTACCAGAAATTTTCCTGCACACCACTTGTCCTTGTTAAACAAGGGTTTTACCTTCATACCAGCTCAGAGAGCTGCTGTTGCAGATGTACTGGTTGACTTATGCTTGTTTGTGAGAAAATTGAATTTAAAAAGTTTTTTTTTGCTTCTAATAATGATGATAATAGTGACATGGCTGACTCTCAATCTGCTTAGAATACAGATTTAGAAATAGGGCAGCTAAAAAGAAAATGTTTTTTTAACCCTCCATTAGATAACACTTTGTACACTTTTCTTAATGTATGTGAAAGAGACATAAGAGATTTGTGTAATACAGTGAACCAAGACAAATGGTTTAACCTGACTAGGGAAGAATCTCTGGCTCTCAAAACACTTTCTGCTGACAAGTCCCTTAGAATTATGCGTGCAGATAAAGGTACTGGGATAGTTTTAATGGAACAAATAGACTATGTTACACAAATAGAAAGGGACTTGCAGGACAATGAATATTACAGGTCTGTTTCTCTGGACTTTGTACAACAACAGTTTGATAAAATAGATACATTGTTAGAATCACTTGAAAATTATCAATATTTAACTTTAGAAGAGCAGCAATGTTTACAAGTTAACAATCCTAGCCTAGGTAAGTGTTTTGGCATCCCTAAGGTGCATAAAAATGCACAGCACCCTCCTTTCAGGCTTATCATATCAAACAAATGCACCAAAACAGAAAGGATTTCAGAATACATAGACAGTGTTTTAAATCCTATAGTGCAGCGCACACCTTTTTACATCAAAGACTCCTGGCATTTTTTAAATGAGATTTACCAAGCTAATCTAAACATTGATGAATGCATTTTTGTTACCCTAGATGTTGTTTCTTTATACACTAACATTCCTCATAAGGAGGGCCTAGACTTTGTAAAGGGTTACTTAACTAAATATGCACATACTAGTCGAAATATGGTTATGCTTATTAGTGTTCTGACTGAGATTGTTTTATGTAACAACTTCTTCCATTTTAACAGCAAAGTTTACCAACAAATTAAAGTAGGGTCAAAAATAGCCATTGCTTATGCTAATTTGGTGCTATCCATGTGGGAGATGTAGACTCTGATTAATCTGCCAGGATTTCAGAACACTTTATTATATTTCCGCTATATTGATGATATTTTTTTTGTGTGGACTGCTTCACAAGCTGATTTGGATGCTTTCTTACAAGGGATGGATGACAGTATTTCATTTTTAAAGTTTGTTAAATCTGGTTGTGGTACAGTGGTTTCTTTTTTGGACACTTGCATTTCAGTGGATGTGGTTAAAAAATGCGTTTCCTCGAACATCTACAGAAAGGACACATACCGAAACAATTGAAGAAAAACCACTAAGCACAATGGGGTAAGAAGCACGGAGGTAAAAAAATCCAATATTGTAGCTTCAAAATGCGATAGTTTAATAACAAACATCCACGAAGTAAAACAGTACGTAAGCGCTTTCGTTTGGCAACTGCCAAACTTTTTCAAACATTCAAAATCACAATTCAAAATGCTTAAATATACGTAACTTACCAATTAACAAATTTAGTTACGTCTAACTAATCTTAATTAACGATTTAAGGTGCACCTTCCTATATGCAGTGTTATAACATACATAAACATTCTGCGGTACATAAACATTTAAAACCTTCCGTTTTGAATGATCACCCAAATGTGTTTAAACTGTTTAAAACACTTTGTGTTCTATAACAAAAAATGTATTGTTTGTCAAATAATGTTATCATACACGCAGAGCACTTAATGTATTAACACATTAAAGGACATGACAGGAACGGACCACAAAAGTACAAAATTAATATAATGTTTAGTAAAAATTCATTAAACAAATATTTAAATAGATATATAACAAATGTTTAACCGCCATGCATATTTACCAGATTATGGCATGAACTTTTATATTATAACCTACTCTTATGCAAAAAATAACAAAATATATATATAAAACAATATATGTGTATGTACAATATTACATTTGTATATGTTTGTATGTATATGCAAATATGTGTTTAATATGAGACCGAGGAACAAGGAATCGTAAATTTCCCCTCCGAAAATTTAGTTAGGGTCATCGAGGGGGAGAGGATAGCCACAGAGGGGTGCATGGAGGGGCCGCTATTAGCATCAAACAATGGCACCAATGGCCCAACTATATACAAGAACAACAAGGGTGACTTTGTTGTGTATAATTATTCAGATCTTGTTTTCAACGAAGACATTTGTGACTTGTTGTCACATGGCCAGTCTTTTATACCTAGTCGGAAAGCAGATATTGTACAAAGTATTATTGACTTGAAAATGTTTACTAGAAAACTAAATTTTAGGTATGTGTTTAAGGGTAATGAGGAAATGGTAACTCCATTTTATGTGTCCAGTTCCTTCAACCCCCCACTTCATCCAACTATAGAAATGTTCGAAAAGATGTGTGAATTGGATTTTAGATCTATTACAAACAAATATATTAATAGGGCAAGGTACAATTTATCAAAACTTGAAAAAGACACTTTATATGATCTGACAAACATGAACACTATCAGGTTTATTAAACCAGACAAAGGTGGGGGTATTACGATTTTTAATACCAGTGACTATAATTATGAAACGGAGTGTATCTTATGCAGTGATAACTATTCTATGAGTTCTATTAATGAAATGAATATTTCACATAGACATATTAAGGGTATATTACATGATTTGTTTATCAATGGAGACTTAACAATAGATGAATTTAATTACTTGAATTTAGATCATCCTAGAACCCGCCTTTTTTGGAGTACCCAAAATTCACAAAAATGTTGAACAACCACCTTTCAGACCCATAGTAGATGCACAGGGGTCTATCACATATCGCATTGCCAAATTCATAGACAGCAAATTAAAACAATATATATATATTCAGAAAAACACATTTTGAAAGATTCTTGGCATTTTTTAATGATTATGAACACTATTAATTGCAACGAAAATGACATTTTAGTCACCATTGACGTCAAAGACCTTTATTCAACAATTCCACACTGAGAAGGCACAAATTGGTTTACTTGTTATTTAAATGCAAAAGGTTTGGAACAGAGTACCATTAATCTATATGATCAATTACTGGATATTGTTTTAAAAAACAATTTTATTTATTTTAATAACAAAATTTATTTACAAAATGAGGGTGTGGCGATGGGATCCCCGTGTGGTGGATTGTATGCTAATATTGTCCTGTTCATGTGGGAAGTTGAAAATGTATTTAACTCTGAGTATTTTAAATATTGCAAGTTGTATTTAAGGTTTATAGACGACATTTTTATATTGTGGAAAGGGAACAAAGACCTGATCGATGACTTTATAAACTATTTAAATAATACAACATCATTTTTAAAATTTACTGTTAATTACAATGAAAATACTATATCTTATTTAGACATATTATTAAATAAGGATAAAGAGAAAAACTTTATATATCTGAAATCTATCGTAAAAAAACATATAGCAGCACATTACTGCATTATAACAGCTGCCATGCATTTCCGCAAAAAAAAAAGCCGTCATCAAAGGTCAGTTTGTGAGGGCAGCAAGGATGGTGAGTGTGTGGGAGGATTTTATGTCCGAATGTGAAAACTTGCCTAATATGTTTCGTAATAGAGGTTACCCTGACCTTTTGGTTTCTAAAGTGATGGCCGAGGTTGTCACCAAACGTGAAGAACAGGTATATCAACCATTATTACATAGCACGGATGACTCCGTTATTGATTCGACATTTAATGATTTACTACAGGGGGGAGAAAACCTGCTTGAAAAAGATATTACTGGGAGCAACATTGAATATGACAAACAAGACAGAAATAATATGCAATACAGAAGTTCATTCATTACAAACTACAGTCTTCACAGTAATCAAATTAGAGAAATTTTAAATAAAAATTGGCAGATTTTCAGAAATGATATATCACTACGTAACATTGTAGATGAACGGCCAACAATAGTATATAAGAAAGGTAAAAACATGAAAAGTCTTTTTAAATCGCATAGAAATGAGGGGATTGGCAACATGTTTAGATGTGGTAGATGTAAGTTTTGTAAATATGTTTTTGAAACCACCGAAATATTAATTTCTGGTATGAGGATCGTTTTGAGGCATAAAGCATGTTGCTCAACAGAGAAAGTGGTATATTGTAGTATTTGTACTTGTTGCCCCATGTTTTACGTGGGGAAAACTGAAAGGAAGTTTAAAGAGCGAATAAGCGAACATGTCAGAGCGATTAGGGATGAAAATGAATTTAATGCCCTGGCAAAACACATTAAAGTTAACCCTGGGCACAGCTTTAAATTTGTAGTCCTGGACATAATTAAACAGAATTTGAGAGGAGAAGCATGGCAGCCCATGTTGGAGAAGTTGGAATTGGAATGGCAACTTAGATTAAATTCCAATAATTGGCCAGGTATGAATAATCATATTTCAATAAGTAGTATGTTAAAATTTAAATCTTTATCAAGGTAATTTCCATTTCGTTAGATACTCATATATCTTTATCCAAAGAATCTACATAAAAAAATTACAAATATGTTATATAAGTCTCACATCATGAATTTATTCTCAAATATTTTGTGATTATTTTCATTTTTACTCTATATATATTTATATTTATTTACGCATAAATATTACTATATTTATTTATATATATTTATGAATGTTTTGTTTTAATATAAAGTTTAACAAGGTCATACATACATAAATGTTTATATTTAAAAATATTTTAACTCTATGTGTTTCTTATTATATAAACAAATATATAATTCAACTACATTTAACTAAAATAAGGTTTTATATTACATAATATTTAATTTCACATATAAGTATTTTAAAAGTTTTAAAAGGAAGGTCTGAACCCTAGTATAATGTAATTTTATAATGTAAATTTATGAGTGACCACAATTACATATAGGTTTATAGGTTCATAGGTTTATACTAGGCTATCTGCCCTAAGGCATTTATAAACCTAGCCCAAAGTTTTGTGGCTTACGCCACCCCTTATATGAAAAAATACTTTGCCCATTAGTTTGTTGTGCCTCTGTCCAGCAGTGACACAGAGATGATTCCCGGGGTAAACCTACGATCTCCCATCCACAGGTCAAGATTTCTCTTGAACAGAGCCAGCGAGGTGCTCTGCCTCACATGGACTGGGATTTTATTCCACAGCATAGGGAGTCTGAGTGATAAATCTATCCCTCCAGCACGTCCTATTTATATCCGTGCTAAGGTTTAAGTCGCTTGCTCTAGTGGTTCTGGTGGATTTGGATTTTTTGAGGTGGAGCATGTCCATTAATTCCGGGTTGGACATGGCCTTGTATGTCAGGCACATGTCACCTCTGAGCAGATGGTATCGACTGAATAGAGCTGGAGTTTCTTCAATCTGGCAGCATATGACAGATTTTGGAGTCCCTTTATCCTTTTGGTGAGGAACTTTTGGGGTCTCTCCAATTGCTGCAGATGTCGGGTGAGATACATCCCGAATGGGGCATTGTACTCGATCATTGGTCTGATAAGTGAAGAGTACAGGGGAACAATGACCTCACTAGATCTGGATGTGAATCCCTTCATGATCAGGTGGGCAATGTAGATCTTTCTACCACTTTGCTTAGCGTGAGTGTCAAAGAAAGGCCACTGTCAACCTGGGTCCCCAGGTCCCTGATAACCTCTTCTGTGCTTAGTGGATTGCCACCTATATGGTAGCTTGGGGTTACCTTGTTTTTCCCGAAGGGTATGACTATACATTTTTTGGCATTTAACTTCAGGCCATGGCTCTGGCACCAGCTATCTGTTTCCGTGAGTCCCTTCTGAAGGATATCCGTGTCCGATGCACTTTCCACTATGGCGCCCAGTTTGCAGTCGTCTGCAAACTTTGTCAGCCAAAGTCCTCCCATGTTGGCCTGTACTTCTGAGAAGTAGATGCTGAACAATAGGGGGCCAAGGACCGAGCCCTGTGGGACACCACTTGTGACCGGCTTGGAGTCTGACATAGCACCAGCAACTCTAACCCAGTGTGTTCTGTCCTTAAGCCAGTTTGCAACCCATCTTGTGACATATGTGTTTACATTTAAGCTGGTAAGTTTTTCTACAATACCCGAGTGGGGTATTGTGTCGAAAGCCTTTGCAAGGTCAAGGTAGGCTGTATGGACTGCCTTTCCCTCATCAATGGCCTTGGTGACTGTTTCGAAGAAGTCAACCAAGTTCAAAAGTCATGATCTGCCCTTGACGAAGCCAAACTGGGTCGGGTCCAATGTCTGCAAGTCCCCTATGTCTTTGTTTATGAACTCCATTATGATCCTCTCCATAGCTTTGCAGACTAGACTTGTTAAGCTTATGGGGCGGTTACCAGGGTCCGTAGAGGCGCCGCCTTTGTGGAGTGGGACCACAGTTGCCGTACGCCACTCCTTGGGCACGTATCCTGTGGTAAGGCTGAGATTAAACAGCTGCCTTATGTGCGGGTTTAATTCCTCATTTAGCTCGTGTAGCACACAGCCGGGGACACCATCCAGTCCCATTGATGCTGTGTTTTTAGCTTTAGAGAGAGCAGCTTTCACCTGCACATTTGAGATGTCTGGGAGGCTACACTCTGCTGGGTTAATTATCTCTCCTTTTGGGGGGGGAGAGGGGGGTGAAGTTTGCACTGAACATGTCTGCCAGTATGTTGGCAATGTCTGTGGGTTCAGTGATTTTTGTATCATTTTGGACTAATTCTGAGCATATCTGGGAGTTTCCACCCAGGTTCCTAACATAGCTGAAAAAGGCCTTATGATTGTCCTTTGAATCCATGGCAATTTTTCTCTCAAAATTGGCCTTAGTTGATTTTATGAGTGCTCGTATTTTTTTACTAATAATGATCAGGGGTGACTTCCCTTTTATGGATTTTGTTCTATCATGTAATAGCTTTCTCCTCTTATTGTAAAGTTTGTTAATGGCTGGGGTCCACCAGGCTGGACGTTTGCCCTTTGTGGAAAGAGTCTTGGTTTTATTTGGGATTGCCTGATCCATGCAGTCCTGGAGGTGTTCATAGAAGGCATTTGTAAGGGCTTCCACAGCTTGGGTTGTGGTTTCCACTGGCTCAGGGGCCTTGAAGGATACCACACCAGTCTTGAGTAGTGTGAAGTTTGCTTTAGAGAAGTTCTTCACTGTGGTCTTTTTGTTTGGGGGGGGGGCGGGATGTGGATTTCCAGTGAGATTAGTTTATGATCAGACCTCACCAATGAGGGATATACTTCTGGTGTGGAGCATTTTGTCCCCATGTTTGTGATAATGAGATCTAGTATATTTTCTCCTCTCATGGGAACAGTGACTAGCTGTTCCATGGCATTTGAATTTATGAACTCCAGGAACCATTGGGCTAGAAAGTTAGGGCTTGAGTAATGTTCCCAGTCTATATTCGGGTAGTTGAAGTCACCCAATATGATGGTGTTTGGAGATACATTTATACCCTCCAGTGTCTTCAGGAAGGCTGTGTGGGGTTCCTGAGTTTGAGGGGGTGGCCTGTAGCATGCTGCAATTTGTAGAGCAGTTTTGCCTATGGTTAGTTGCACCTGGATGGTTTCCGAAGCTTCATGCGTTGCCACCAACCTGGAGGTGTGGGTAGGTATCCTTTATGAATATGGATACACCCCCTCCTTTTGTGGTGTAGTCCGGGTTTTGGGGCCGGAACGCATGATATGAGGTAAAACCTAATAGTGCCGGGGTGCTCTCAGGAGCCTTGAACCAGGTTTCAGTTACAGCACAGACATCGATGTTCTCCATACTGAGAAGGGCCTCGAGTGCGTGCATTTTGAGATTTAGACTTCTGGCATTGAGCAGCATTACCCTCAGTTTCTTCCCATTTTTGTTTTCTAGGGTGGTGGGTTTAGAATTTGAGCCTTGCCTAAAAAAGGCACTATGGGGTGGCAAGAGCCTTAGCCAATATCCGGAATCCCAGGGGTGACAGGTGCAAGCCGCCCCTTGCGAAGCAGTGTGGCTTGTCAAGCATGTCATCCCAGGCAAACAGACACTGGATCCCCTTTGAATGACACCAGACATTAAGCCAATTGTTAAAGCTGATCATCTTGTCTCTATATTGTGGCATCATTCTTGGTGAAGGAAGGATACTGCTCAGGGTCAGGGTCATACCTGCCTGGGCTACATAATCAGAGAGCTCCTCTATGTCTCTTTTCATGTAGTCCAGGGAGGTACGTCTCAGGTCGTTCACACCAGCATGGACAATGACTGTGTCATATTTGTACTTGCCGTGGAGTGACCAGTGCTTGTGTTATGTGGCGGTTCTAGCGCCCGATAGGCAGCTTACTGTGACCCTCTCCTTGTTCAGCCTGGTGAGTGGGACGTCAGTGTGTCTGACTATGGAGTCACCTATGACAAGTATGTTTGGTGTTGTATTTGGCCTTAAGGGCTGTGACTGCTTTGCACACTGATTTTGTGGTTTATGTGTTGCTTGTGGGGTGTCTTGAGGTAGCAGTTGTTTGGGTGTCTGCTTTGGAGGCCTCTGCTGTTTACGTAAATTTTACTCAGAGCCTCCGAGTATGTCTTTGTGTGTTTATGTGTTTGATTCATTGGTGTGGTAGCATTATGTGAGGCTGGTTTTGTGGTGTGTGTAGTTGCCTTCTCCTCCTGTCTGGTCTTGCCAGTCCTGAGTTGAGAGAGCTCAGCCTCCAGTTTGGCTAAATAGCTGCATCTCTCGCAAGTATTTGTGTTATGTGGGAGGAGGAGAGGGTTGTCTGTGTACATGAGGCAGTTATAACATTGCCTCAAGATTCCCAGATAAACCAGCTGGACCGGAGAGGAGATTGACAACTGACCTTTGGACTTGCTAGAATAGTATTGGGGATTCCTTAATAATTGAAAACAAGGGCCAGTGGGGAGTGAGGGTGTAGTGCTTTTAATTTTTAGTGCTGACTTATATAATTGCTTTAGTGAGCAAGTGCCAGGTAACTTGAGTGCAATGTGTTACAAGTAACTAAATGCAAAAACGACAAACAGTAACTTTCTTTCAAGTGAAACAAGGAAATAAGTACAGTAAGCAATGCAGATATCACTAGTGATCCACAGGAGTGCTGAGAAGCCGCATATTAGGTGGAATTTGCGTTCCAGGGAAATAACAAGCAAACAAACAACAAGCATATAAACAAAGCTAGATTCAGCAGGCCTGGATCTAGTTTATGCTACAGCAAACAAGGTGTACCAATTTCAGTAAGATACAGTTCAAATATTCAGGCACTATAAACCTTTAACCAGAAATTCCCAGCTCAGAAGGGCAGAGTCCAGCCTCTTCTCCCACAAGAGTGCAGACCACGAACCTTCTTAATGTAAAATAACTGGCCTGAAGCCCAAGTGCTTAAACCAGAACTAATACACTTGGACACTGGGTTCTCAATCAGCAGTTCCCAACTTAGAAGGATGAAAGCTACCTGTCCTGCCACCACAGTGCTTGCCACAAACCTTCCTAATGTAAAACAACTGGTCTGAAGCCCAAGTGCTTAATCCAAAAGACTTAGAATGATAGCTACACTTTAATCAAGTTACAACCAAGCAGTAATAAATACAATTGAATACTTTAGAGAATGTCTGGATTAGTGCTCAAGTTACACAAACAAAGCTAGATCCAGCAGGCCCGAATCCAGTCTATGCCACAGCAAACAAGGTGCACCAACTTCAGTAAGAAGCAGTTCAGATATGCATGCACTATAAGCCTTTAACCAGAAATTCCCAGCTCAGAAGGGCAGAGTCCAGCCTCTCCTCCCACAAGAGTGCAGACCACAAACCCTCTTAATGTAAAATAACTGGACTGAAAGCCCAAGTGCTTAAACCAGAATTAATACACTTTTAGAATAACAGACACTGAGCCCTCAATCAGCAGTTCCCAACCTAGAAGGATGTAAGCTACCTGTTCTGCCACTACAGTGCAGACCACAAACCCTCTCAGTGCAAAACAACTGGTCCGAAGCTCAAGTGTTTAAACCAAAAGGCTTAGAATGAGTTACACCAAGCAGTAATAAATACAATTGAGTATTTTTAAGATGATGCAAAAGTAAAATGAAGTAGTATGAAGTAGGTAGAAACACAAGTACAGTAAAAGCAGATGACATTTTTTTTTTAATCTGAACAAGTGCTGAGATCAAAGAAACAGATTTGAGTGCTGAAACTAGAAAACTGGCCTAGTTATAAGAAAAAAAACAAGCTAGAAGGCTTCCCTCAAACACAGAAGGGCTTGGGGGCTCAGAAGCCTACAAATAGTCTATACCACTTAACAGGAAAGGCAGGAAATAAGCTTAATTTTTTTTTGTCTGTTTCCCAGATGCTCTCTTTGTACACAGTAGGAGTGCCTGAAATCAGAATATGATCTCACTGCACTCAGTTGAGTGAGCAAATGAGATGGGCCCAGAGGCAGGCTGAGGGGCGGGCAGTTTCAAGGCCACTAAGATTAACACCAAAACAAAAACAGGCAGGCAGGGTGGGTGGGAATAACTGAAGAGCAGAGTTAAAACTGCCAGTTCAGTTGTTAATATTCCTACAACACAGTTTAAATCAAATTAAATGCTGTATTTTAAAAAAAAAAAGTGCAGATAAAGGTACTTAAATTCTCTTATACGTCCAGTTGAATATAACCAAGTTCTTATTCGGCCAAAGCTGAGGTTTTTAAGCAGAAAATAATTCACACTGTACCACTTAAATAGGCAAGGACAGGAAATCAAAGAATGTGGCTACCTCCACACCTGTAATTACTAGCAAATAACAAAATTCAGCAGACACTAACTTCAGTTCAAGTTACTGAAGAGCAGAGTTAAAACTGCCAGTTCAGTTGTTAATATTCCTACAACACAGTTTAAATCAAATTAAATGCTGTTTTTTTTTTTAAAAAAAAAGTGCAGATAAATGTACTTAAATTCTCTTATACGTCCAGTTGAATATAACCAAGTTCTTAGCTGTACCACTTAAATAGGCAAGGACAGGAAATCAAAGAATGTGGCTACCCCCACACCTGTAATTACTAGCAAATAACAAAATTCAGCAGACACTAACTTCATATACCTTTTATAAAGAAGCAAAATAACTTATTATATTTCAGATGTATACAACATTATTTGTTCCCACTTTGTTTTAGGTGTTCACTTATAAAAGGCACAGATTATTTATTCATTTATATAGTCATCTTCCAACGATGAGCCTAACAAAATTTTCGGAGGGGAAATTTACGATTCCTTGTTCCTCGGTCTCATATTAAACACATATTTGCATATACATACAAACATATACAGATGTAGTATTGTACATAAACATATATTGTTTTATATATATATTTTGTTAATTTTTGCATAAGAGTAGGTTATAATATAAAAGTTCATGCCACAATCTGGTAAATATGCATGGCGGTTAAACATTTGTTATATATCTGTTTAAATATTTGTTTAATGAATTTTTACTAAACATTATATTAATTTTGTACTTTTGTGGTCCGTTCCTGTCATGTCCTTTAATGTGTTAATACATTAAGTGCTCTGCGTGTATGATAACATTATTTGACAAACAATACACTTTTTGTTATAGAACACAAAGTGTTTTAAACAGTTTAAACACATTTGGGTGATCATTCAAAACGGAAGGATGTTATGTGATCCTATCTCGCCTACATTCTGACTGATGGGTTCGGAGCCGATCCCTCGGCTCCGACTCGGCACGCTTATGCCAAAGAGCGAAGTCTCTTATTGGCTGAGCTTACTATATCCCAGGATGCACCACTACCAGTCCCCCAGATCTCGTTTGCCGCTAACAAGTGAAGACGTGGTCTCGAGCTGGCTGAGCTAAGTAGTGATTATTTTCACTAACTTCCTGTCAGGAATTTCTTTATACTTCAACTAAAAGCTGTTTTAACAGCTATTTTGTGTTTTGAGTGCGTTTGGAGAAATTTACTTGGTAAATTCTTGTGTTGTGAGTGTTGTTTGACTAGAAGTACCTCTTGTGTGGAAAGGCCTTTCCCGGTCTTTTTGGTTGTTAGGTGACTTCTGTTCTATTTAGGGATCTCGGATCCTTTATACTGGTGATAGTTTCTCTTTCTTAAAAAGAAGGACAAAGCAGAGAAAATGTCCTTTTTCTGTCATAGTTACAGTGTTTGTACTGTGTTTGGCTAGTTCACTGAATAATTTACCGGAATGTCTCAGGTTCCTAGGCCTTCAGGCTTTAAAAAGTGCACCAAGTGCAACTTTAAAATGTCTATAACAGATGACCACTCTCTATGTGTTTATTGTTTGGGTGCAAAACATTTGCAGGAGTCCTGCAGCGTGTGTCACGCTTTTTCCTCGAGGGTCCTCCAAGAGAGGAAAAATAAGCTTATATTAAAAGGCCTTATAAAACCCTCCTTTGAAGAAGCTTTAGCATCCTCTCCTTCTCCTGCTAAAAGAAAGGCGTTGGCTCCGACCAGTCCGTCGGATCCGACCGCCAAAAGACATAGGCAGGCTTCTCCTTCGGCTCCAAGGACTTGGGCCGAGGGAACGGTCTGCCTCGATGCCACCAGTCTCGACTCCACTGGCCGGAGCCGATGGCTGGGGCATCGAGGCGGGTCACCTTCGTCGGCTCCACTGGTCTCGGAGCCGATGAAGGTTGTCGCTCAGACACTTCCTCCTCGGCGCCTAAGTCCTCCTCAGCACCGATGGAAGCTAGTTTGGGTATTCCTTGGCGCCGATAGTCATCGAGTCGCCTCGAGCCGGTCCCCTAGCCCCTTGGGGCCGTTGGAGAGGCCATCTCGAACCCGTTCAGTATCCTCTAGGTCATCGAGGATGTCAGATTCGGACATAGACAGGGTGCTCCAAAGACTGTTCCAGTCCCCAGTCTTTCAAAATTTGTTTCGGCTCCGACCCAGTTGGCTTGAGCCGACAGCCCATGTCATTGCCATTCCTCCTCCGACCGCTTGGCTCCGTCGGAGCAGGTGCTGTTGGAGCCGGTGGAGGTCTTAGGGTCGGCTCCAACCCGGCCTTCGGTCCGAGTTTGGCACACGGACTTCTTGGCTGGACCGGGGTGACGTTTGGGACCTATGTTGTCGGTTCGAGCCTCCCTTCGGTGCTTCGGCTGGGACTTCCGTCTGCTATCATGGCTCGGGACGGACACTCCCAGGATTCTGGGGTCCGGCTTTCAGAGCTATGAGGAGTGCCTTAGCCAAGTCTTCTTTGGCCATCTCTCCGGCTTTACCGGCACCTTCCCTGGGCGTGGAGACTGGGTCTTTGGCAGTTCCCTGTCCTTAGGCAGCGGAGCCCTGGGGCCTGAGGTTACCCCCTCTGGGGTTCCCTCCTCCTGAGGGTTCTTCGGAGTTGTCTTCAGAGGAGCCCCAAGGAAGAGATCATGCAAGAGGAAGCACGTGGACTCCCGAGTCTCTTACATCGGACACTGATCTTGATGATGCGGAGGGGTCCCCAAAGTCGTCCTCGGATGATGTCTCATTTGCAGACATTTTAGAGATCCTCAAACAACGAGGCGGCTGGATGTCCAAACCCCCCTCTGCTGATGAGTCAGTGCTTCTCAAGGCCTTTGGGGCTCAGCCCTCCGCCTCCTGGGTGTCTCCGCCCTTGACGAGCTCCTGGATTTGGTTTGTCGGGCGTGGGAACATCCAGATACCGTGTAACCAGTGCCTTCTCGTCCTAACAAATTTTTGTCTGCCCCACCCGAGAAGGAGTTCCTGACTAAAGGCGTGGCTGTAGATGCCATGGTGGTGGCATCTGCTACACAACAGGACGTGGCAGAGGCTTCAGCGTCCGTCCATCCTCCTAATAAGGAGTCTAGGAGCATGGACGGTGCAGGGAAGCGCACCCTGACTTCAGCGGCCTTTACTTTAAGGTCCCTGAATTATTTGGCACATTTTACCAGGCTACAGAGGGATCTGGTCAAGGAGCTGTCAGATTCCTCTCGGGTAACCTACCTGAGCAGCTAGCCCAGTCGGTTAGCTCTCAGTTGGCTATCCTTACTTCAATTTCTAACTCGTCCATGAGGCTCATTTCATATGCGGCCGAAGGCGGTAAGCGCAGGCACAGGCGTGGCTCTACGGAGACAAGCCTGGCTCCGTTTGTGTCATTTTGGAGGCCTTCAAGTCTTCCTTCCGACGCTCCCTTTGATGGGTCCTCTTTGTTTGGACCTAAGGTTAAAGACACTCTTACCGCTGTGAGCAAGAGGGAAAAACTTTATCTGCCGTAGGTGCCGTTATTCCACTCCCTTCGGCCTTATCCCAAGGCTAAATGAGGAGGGAAGATGTGGTTCCATAAATCACGTAAGTTTTTCCTCAACAGCAGGAAGATTCCCCTTCCAGAGGCAGAGGAGGGAAATTTTTCTGGGAGCGCCCGTCCCAGAGGCGGCAGAGGGCCCGCAATTCTGGAGACCGCGAGTCCTTTCGTGGCTCTTCAGCCTCCCACACTTCATGAGGGATTGCCCGGCTGTGCTGCTCGAGCCAGTCGGGTGCCGTTTGCCAAGCACCTAAAAGCCTGGGAGTCTATCACTCAGGACAGATGGGTGCCGGATTGTGCCGGAGGTTACACCATTCCCTTCACACACTCACCCCCACCGTCCAAAAAATCCCGGACCCACCACCCAGTCAAAGGAAATTGCAGCCGCAGAAGCGTTAAAGCTGCTAGAAAAGGAGTCATCCAACCGGTCCCCACAGACCAGATCGGATCCGAAATTACTCAAGGTTCTTTTTAGTGCCAAAAGACCAATATTAGATCTCAGCAGACTAAACCAATCCGTCACGAAATCCAAATTCCGAATGGTCACGTTACAATCCATTCTCCCATTGTTGGAGAAGGATGTTTGGATGTGCTCCATAGATCTCAAGGACGCCTATTATCACATACTGATACATCGTGCGTCCAGGAAGTATCTGCGCTTCAGCCTGGGAGACAGTCATTTCCAATTTTGTACACTGCCCTTTGGTCTCACCACAGCCCCCAGGGTGTTCACCAAGTGTTTGGCAGTAGTGACTGCTCACCTGAGGAGTCTTGGATTCCAAGTGTTTCCCTATCTGGACGACTGGCTCCTGACTGCCACCACCAGGCATCTACTAATGGACAACCTCAAAGCCACCTTTTCCCTGGGTGCTACCCTGGGAATTACATTCAATTGGTCAAAGTCTGTCTTGCTGCCCTCTCAGCATAAGGTTCATAGGAACAGAGATAGACTCAAAATTGATGCGTCTTTCTTCCTACCGAAAGGATTCTAACTTTACAAGGTCAAGTTCAAGCCCTGCTTTCAAGATCCAAAGCCCCAGCCAGGATGGTCCTGCAACTTTTAGGTTCAATGTCTGCCACGGTTCTCCTAGTTCCTCTGGCAAGATTGCACATGAGGATTCTTCAGTGGCTATTATCGACTCAATGGTCCTTTCAGAATCTTCCCCTCAATCACCCCATTATGATTACAGAAACGTGCAAACGGGACCTCCGCTGGTGGCTTCACCCGTCCAATCTGAATCAGGGCAGACCTTTTGTTATCCCCCCTCCAGTGGCCACCCTGACGACGGATGCCTCCCAGACAGGGTGGGGGGGGCATTGTCTGGGCAGGTTAGTTCAGGGTTCCTGGCTTCCAGTCGAAACCTTTCTCCACATCAATGTGTTGGAGATGAGGGCTGTACTTCTGTCCCTACAGGCTCTCCACAAGTTTCTCCCTCAGGGCATTATCGCTATCCACACAGACAACATGTCGGTGGTCTGGTATCTAAACAAACAAGGAGGGACCAGATCTTACCCCCTTTGCAGAGAGGCCATGAGGGTGTGGGAATGGGCTGTAGCTACCAACCGCTTCTTGGTAGCGACCCACATTCCAGGGAAATCCAATATATTGGCAGACAGATTAAGCAGGACAATTCTCTCTCCTCATGAGTGGTCCCTGAACGAAACAGTAGCAGCTCAGGTTTTCAGAAGATGGGGGACGCCGTGCTGCGACCTGTTTGCAACACCACAAAACACAAAGTGCAAAAGGTTCTTCTCCTTGACTCCACATCAGGGGGAGGCAGCTATGGATGCTCTAGCACAACCTTGGCCAACAGGGCTACTTTATGCTTTTCCTCCGGTTCCACTTCTTCCCAAAGTCATTCAGAAAGCTTCTCAATTGGGGTCCACAATGATACTAATTGCTCTGTACTGGCCTCGTCAGGTATGGTTCCCCTACCTGAAGAAACATGCGGTGGACGATCCTTGGGTTTTGGATCTAACCCCGGATCTGCTAATTCATCAGTCGGGACGACAACACCAGTCCCTTCACGCGTTGAAGTTGACAGCTTGGCTGCTCCACTTCCGACTTTAGTCAGAAATCACACCTTAGACCGGAAGTTATTCACATTTTATCTTCGGCCCACAAACCCACCACTAAGAAATTGTACCTCAGTAAGTGGAAGAGGTTTGCTATCTGGGCTCAACTCAGGGGCTTAGACCCTATCACTGCCCGATTCCAGAGGTTTTGAAATTTTTAACATCCTTGTTTAATCAAGGATCTTCAGTCTCTACTATTAAAGTCCAACTTGCAGCTATCTCTAAATTTTACGAATTCATGGATCCACCGTTGATGAGCAGCAGATTATGCAAAACTTTCATTAAAGGTGCGGGGCTGTTAAGACGCCCAGTTTTTCATCCTGCGCCTCCGTGGGATCTTGATTTGGTGCTTCGTGCCTTAACATCTTCCCCTTTCGAACCGGCTGCTACATGTGAGTTAAAATACCTGTCTTGGAAAACTGCCTTCTTAGTTGCAATTACCTCTGCAAGAAGGGTTTCAGAGCTTCAAGCCCTATCTATCAAACCACCGTACTTGATTTTTCACAAGGATAGAGTATCACTTAGGCCTAACCCATCCTTTGTCCCAAAGGTTTGTTCTAATCTCTGTCTCCAACAATCTCTAGAGCTACCAGTTTTCTTTCCAAAATTCTCCAACGAAGCAGAGTACACTCTCCATAAATTGGATGTTCACAGGCAATTGCGCTTCTATCTAGACAGGACTCAGCAAATTCGTAAATCAGACCAGTTGTTTGTGTCCTTTTCAGACAATAAATTGGGTAAAACCATCACAAAAGCTACTATCTCCAAATGGATTAGAGATTGTATAACTCAGGCCTATTCCTCTTCAAATAAGCAACTTACAACATCTATCAAAGCTCACTCTACCAGAGCTATGGCTACTTCTATCGCCTTTCATTCCAAGCTCGCTATTTCTGAGATTTGTGCTGCGGCTACTTGGTCCAACCCGCACACTTTCATTTCCCACTATAAATTGGATGTGGCATCTAAAGGCGAGCATCATTTGGTTCCACGGTACTCAGGAGTGTTTTCCAGTGAGCCACCCAGGATTCAGGTGCTAGGGACGCTGTCCCATCAGTCAGAATGTAGGCGAGATAGGATCACATAACATCTTTTAGTTATGTACTCACCATAACTTCAGATGTTTGGGATCCATCTCGCCTACATTCCTAATACCCACCCTCCTTCCCCCGGCCTTGGAGATCAGAAGAGATTGAACGGTTTTGAGTTCTACTGTTTTATCTTGTTTCATCTGACGATGTTATATAAGCAGTGCGTGCATGTGTGCATGTATGCGGACAAACTAGATCTGGGGGACTGGTAGTGGTGCATCCTGGGATATAGTAAGCTCAGCCAATAAGAGACTTCGCTCTTTGGCATAAGCGTGCCGAGTCGGAGCCGAGGGATCGGCTCCGAACCCATCAGTCAGAATGTAGGCGAGATGGATCCCAAACATCTGAAGTTATGGTGAGTACATAACTAAAAGTTTTAAATGTTTATGTACCGCAGAATGTTTATGTATGTTATAACAGTGCATATAGGAAGGTGCACCTTAAATCGTTAATTAAGATTAGTTAGATGTAACTAAATTTGTTAATTGGTAAGTTACGTATATTTAAGCATTTTGAATTGTGATTTCGAATGTTTGAAAAAGTTTGGCAGTTGCCAAACGAAAGTGCTTACGTACTGTTTTACTTCGTGGATGTTTGTTATTAAACTATCGCATTTTGAAGCTACAATATTGGATTTTTTTTACCTCCGCGCTTCCTACCCCATTGTGCTTAGTGGTTTTTCTTCAGTTTGATTATACCGTAACAATTATTTGGACTTCAGCAGTCAGCACCCTTATTACATTAAGAAAAATGTTTTAAGGGGCCATTTCATCAGACTTTCCAGACTAGTCAGTGATGACACGCATTTTTTTACATGAAATGCAACTGCTGAGCCAACTTTTTCTGCAGAAACATTACCGTGCAAGTGTCATTCATTTTGTTGCCTCTGAAGTTTACAGAGACAGTTACACTAAATTCAAACCTATTATTAGGTTTGGATTTAACCAGAGACAGAACAATGCTACAGAGGGGCAAGACAGAGCATTGTTTCCCTATACCAATCTCTAGGGACATGTGAGGCATAGGGGCAGTCATTTCACAAAACTGGAACATTGTCACTAGCTCTGATGATCTCTCAAGTGTCTTTGGTCATGCACCTCTATTTTCCTACAAAAGGACCCGAGCTATTAGAAATTCTGTTGAAAACCGTGACGCTGCCTTTTTGCTGAATGCAGTAAAAAACAATACAGATCCAGCAGGTATGTTTGACTGTGGGAAGTGTGTCTGCTGCAAATTCATTTTGAAAGTAAACTACCATGATGTTCTTCGTCTTCCATTGCTGCAGTCCTGACTATTGGGGTATAGTCAATACCAGAGTATAAGGCTGGCGTCGGTCATGGCGCTTAGACTGACGCCAGTACGCCAGGGTACTAATGCGCATGACCAACGTCATATCCTCAGTCTTTTTTGCCGCATGGTCCGATGCAGAAGCAATTTTGCGAGTGCAGGTTGGCGTTCTGAGATATTTCGAGTTTCAGACGAAACAGAGTTGGCTAAGTACCCGTTGAACATTTTGGTTTTTCTTGCCTCAGTATTTAACCGGATGTCAGAAAAGTGAATAACTGTATTTCTTGTGGGAAGCAGATACCGCATAGGGATTATCATACATTGTGTATACCTTGTTTAGGGCCTGAGCACGGCGTTGTTGGTTGCCGTTCTTGTGCTAGATTTAACAAACGCACTATTAAGAGGAGGCTAGATTGTGCCAGGTTAGTGTTTGGGAAGCGTTGCAATTATAATATGCCGCCGGATGCTCCGGCCGCTTCATCCAAGAAGCGCAAGGACAAAACAGTGAAGCCTAGGGTTGATGAACCGGCAGTCCCGGACGTCGGTTCTTTAGAAGGCTCAGTGGAGCCAGAGGTTTTGCCAGGAGTTTCCATGGAGTCTCAGGCAGAAACTTTATTGTTACAGGATGTGCCCTCTCAGGAGGTAGGCCAAGCTGAGGGGCTTCTCAGGTAACTGTTCTTCCCTCTCTTCCCAAGGTAGTTAGGGCCTCTCCTTCTGTTGCCAAAGCTTCTTTTAGAGGTAGGCCAAGTTCAGCTTCTGTGGGGCTTCTCCTAGCATTTCGGGCTCTGTGCCTAAGAAACATATGCTTAAAATGGCAGAAGATTTGATTACTATGATTAGAGGTTCTATGCCCCCTGATAAGAGGCCTAGGGTGGAACAGGAGTTTGATAGTTTTGAACAGTGTTCACAGGCTTCAGAGTCTTCTGTGGAAGACTTACAGGAGTATCCTACTTATTCTGATTCTGATGTGGATGATTCCACTCCTACAGCTTCTCCTCCTGAGGATTTTCATTTTCAGAGACTCTACACTCCATGAGGAGCACTTTAAATGGGAAGGCCAGGATTACTCTGATTCCAGGAAAAGGCTTAGGGAATTCTTGTTTTACCCCAGCATAGGCCCTTAGCTATTCCTCCTGTGTTGAATGTGGTGGAGGATGTTTTGCAGAGGCTTCCTGAACCCTGACTCCTTGCCTCCTGCTCCTGTTAAGCCTGATAGGTATTATAGGGTGCCCAAGCTCATAAGTATTTGTTTAAGAGTCCTAGGCGGACCCAGAAACTGTTTCTCAGGGGCCTAAAGGTGTTAAAGCTTCTGTGGTTAAAATCCTGTACCCTCTGATAAAGAGGCAAGGGCTTTGGATAGGTGGGGAAAGAAAGTGTATACTTCTTCCACTCTAGCCATGAGGCGTTGAATTGTCAGTTTCACATGCTAAAATATCAAAATTATCTCCTTTCACAATTGAAATCTAAGGTGGATGCTTTGGCGGAAGGTATTGAGTGTAAAGAGTTGCTGGATTTGGTTCATGTGTCTGAACAAGTGGGTAAGCATTCTTTGCAGTGTGGTTTTGATGCTGTACAGGCCTCCTCGAGGGTGGCTGCTACTAGTTCTGTTCTTCAGACATGCCTGGTTGAAGGATCAGAATTTAGCTGAGCATGTTAAGACAAGGATTTTGGATGCTCCTTTACAGTCTGATGTGTTGTTTGGACCGCCTGTGGAAGCAGTTTTAAAGAAAATGGAGGACAAAGCTAAGTCTATGCAGACTGTTAAAGATTTTTGCAGGTGCAGCCTCCAAGTTTAGTAGAAATTGGCCTGCTAAGGGGTGGACATATCCTGCTTATGATTCCCAGTCTAGGGGTAGGTCTAGACGTGGTAGGGGCAGGGCTCAAGGTTCTTTAGGCCTAGATCAGGAGTTCACCTGCTCAGACTTCTGGTGAGGGCAGGGGTCAGTCCTTCGTAAACAGACCCAATGACCTGCCTTTTCAGCTGCCAGTGGATTCTCGCCTGGCAGCTCCTTTGGGAGGAAGACTGTCTCTTTTCAAAGGAAATTGGGATTTAATTACTCAAGACAGATGGGTGTTGGATATCATTCATCACGGTTACAGATTTTATTTCCACACAATGCCCCCTTTCAAAGGCATGCCAGACGTTCCTCCTCCACAAAGAAAAGAGGCTCACAAGCAAGTTTCTCAGTTACTCCAGATGGGGGCCATTCAGCCAGTCCCTGTATCAGAAAGGGGCTTAGGATTTTATTCTCGCCTGTTCCTAGTACCAAAGAAGGGGAACACGTGGAGACCAATTTTGGATTTATCTATCCTCAACACTTATCTGGACATTCCCAAGTTCAAGATGTTGACGTTACAACAGCTTTTACCTCTACTGGGCAAAGATCACTGGATGGTAACTTTAGATCTCAAGGAAGCTTACCTTCATGTGCCTATAAGGTTAGGTTGCAGGAAGTATCTGCGGTTTCGAACTGGAGATTTTCATTACCAGTTCTCTGCATTGCCCTTTGGCTTATCTACTGCGCCCAGAGTATTCACAAAGGTTCTGGCTCCAGTGATAGCTTACTTCAGGCTTCAAGGAATTCAAATCTATCCTTACTTGGACGACTGCCTGATTCTGGCTCAAGAAAAGGAAGACCTTCTACAGCATCTGGAATATGTCATAGCAGTGCTAAGATGCCTAGGGTATTCTGTGAACGAAATAAAGTCCAGTCTAGTACCCTCTCAAGACATGTGCTTTCTGGGTGTGAGACTGAATACAGCAGCCCAGATGGCCTTTTTAACCCCGGACAAACAAAAGAGTCTGTCACTTTACTTCCATCAACTATCTCATCAGTCCGTGCTGACTGCAAGGACAGTCCTTCAAGCATTAGGGTTCATGGCATCTTGTATTCTGGTGCTTCCCAATGCCAAACTGCATATGAGGAAGCTGCAATGGTATCTCAAAAATGTATGGACACAGCACTGCCAGGATTTGGACACTGTCATTCAAATAATACCTTGCCTTCAAAAGGAATTCTTGTGGTGGGCTCAGGAATGTCACCTAAACAAGGGACTCTCTGTGACCCGCCAGAGGCGAGTCAGATTTTAACGACAGATGCCTCGGACATTGCTTGGGGAGCTCATCTAAATGGAAAATGGATACAGGACAAGTGGCCTGCCAGACTACAGCATCTACATATCAACATGAAGGAGATGTTAGCAGTCCAGTTTGCATTGATGGCTTTCAAGGAGTTACTTCTTCCAGGGCAGGTGTTGATTCTAACAGACAACACAACTGTCATGTGGTACATCAACAAGCAAGGGGGGACACATTCTTATCCTCTATGCAGGCAAGCAATGATTTTATGGGAGACTGCGTTAAGCTTGCAACTAACTCTTCAGGCAAGGTTTCTGCCAGGAGCACAGAACTCCTAGCAGATGTGTTAAGCAGACAAATCATGGATCCCCACGAGTGGAAACTGGATCTTCATGTATTTCAGAAATTGACAGTGTCATGGGGAACTCCAGACATAGATCTGTTCGCTTCTCCACTAAACCACCAGCTGCCAAAGTATTGCACAAAGGGGTTTCATCACACAGCTTGGAAAGTGGATGCTCTGTCTTTCAGTTGGAAAAACCTTCATGTCTATGCCTTTCCACCTCTGCCTCTTCTTCCAAAGGTACTATTAAAGGTCAGACAAGACAGGCCAAGGATGATTTTGATAGCTCCAGATTGGCCTCGGCAACACTGGTATCCACTACTGGAGTCTGGTAAAGAAGCCTCCATGGCCTTTACCTCTGATTCCTCATCTGTTATCTCAGAAGGACGGTCATCTGCTCAATGTCAAGCTTCACTCTCTTCATCTAACAGCCTGGCATATTCTCTGTTGAAGCACAGCAGGTCTCAACTTCCTCAACAAGTTTTAAATGTGATTATGGAAGCTAGAAGACCTAGTACAAGGAAGGTGTCGCAGAGAAAATGGAAGAGATTTTTATTTTGGAGTACAGCAAAGAATTTGGAGATTTCTGAGCCTAATTTGAGTGTGGCTCTTCAATATCTTACTGAGTTATTGGACAAAGGTTTGTCCTTCTCTTCCATTAAGATTCATGCTGCAGCAATTTCAGCTCACTATGATTGTGACCCACCTTTGTTTTCGCATCCTTTGTTCAAGCAGTTTCTTAGAGGGGCAAAGAATATAAGACCCCGAGCTCCTACTCCTGCTTGGGATCTCAATTTTGTGTTGGAAAACTTACTCTACAACCTTTTGAGCCTGCGGCTACTGCTGAATTGAAATACTTGTCATGGAAGACTGCTTTTCTGTTGGCTATTACTTCTGCAAGAAGGGTGTCTGAGTTGCAGGCCCTTATGGCAGTAGAGCCCTTTTGATTTTCCATAAGGATAGGGTATCATTACGTACTAATCCTTCCTTTATGCCTAAGGTGGTTTCTAGTGTGGCTTTAAACCAAACTATTCATTTGCCTACTTTTTATGCAGACCCCCAAAATAAAGGGAAAAGATTTTGCACACTTTAGATGTACACAGGCAATTCGTTATTATTTAAGCAGGACTAAGGATTTTAGGCAGTCTCAGCAGTTGTTTGTTTCTTTTGCTTTGAGTTCACAGGGCAAGCCTGTGTCAAAACAAACTATTTCTAGGTGGATTGGCTTTTGCATTGCATTTTGTTATTCCCATCATGGCAAGGAGATTCCAGCTGGGATTAGGCCTCATTCCACTAGGGCTACTGCCACTTCAACAGCATTTCTAAGGGGTGGCAACTAAGGATATTTTGGAAGCAGCTACTTGGAGTTCAGTGCATACTTTCTCTAAGCATTATCACCTTCCTATCTACTCTAAGTCTAGGGCTGGTTTTGCCACAGCTGTTTTGCAAGGCATGTTGTCAGCTCCTGCTTCTTTATAATTTGCCAGCCTCCCTTACCTCTGCTTTGGGATTCTACCCAATAGTCAGGACTGCAGCAATGGAAGACGAAGAACATAGTACAGTTTTGTACCTACCATAAATGTAGATGTTCGAGGATTCCATTGCTGCAGTCAATCTCCCTCCTTCCCCTCTGTATTTAGGGGTGGTTGTGTAGGTGAGTTTACATGCTTATATTTTTGTATATATTGTTGTATATATTGTACATGTTTTGGTGCAGGTTTTTGGGACTTGTCTTTTGGGTCTTCTGACATCTGGGGCAAGAAAAGACTGAGGATATGGCGTCGGTCATGCATTAGTACCCTGACGTACTGGCGTCAGTCTAAGGCGCCATGACCGGCCAGCCTCTGGTATTCGGGCCGACTGGACGCGGACTATACCCCAATAGTCAGGACTGCAGCAATGGAATCCTCGAACATCTACATTTATGGTAGGTACAAAACTGTACTTTTTTGCCCACAATAACTATAAAGTTTCTTTCTCACATCATTTTGACTGTAAATCCACTAACTTAGTCTATGCAGCAGTCTGCAGTTCCTGCAATTCATTCTGCATTGGTAAAACTTGCAGGAAACTTTCAGATCGCATTAAGGAACACTATGGTGCGATCAGAGGACAAGACTCCAGGAATGCTTTAGCTAGACATTCTTTTTCATGTGCTACTTTTGACAAATTCCTGTTCTTTGTGTTAGAACAAGTGGACTTATTTTTTGGAGACTATGCTACTTTACCTGAAGTGAGGGAGCTCAAATGGCAGCTCCTACTGGGAGCTGATTACACTCCAGGTTTAAATGATAACATTCATTTGAAATGTGCCTTGAAGTGGAATTACTGACATCTCCACTTCTCTTACATTTCCTGACTACCTTGGATGTTTATTCATGAATCTTATTACCATTCTAGATGAATGCTACACTGACATGATGTAACAGGGCTGAACAATTGCTATTGGTGGTTACTAATTTTATTGCCCTTCTCTTACTGTTTATATTTCTTTCCTAATATTGTGGACTCATTTTCTGAAGAAGTTCTAATACAATAAAGAATGAAAGTGCGCTCAAATATCCTTGATTTAATAAACAAAATTTACCTTCAGCAACTAGTAAATAAACCTAATAGAGGATACAGCATTTTTGACTTTATTCTTACAGATATGGCTTTCCTATTGCACTATTGTTATAGTCACTGTTTCCCCATTGATGTCTGACCATACCTTTTCTAAACTCCCAAAAGATCCACGATTCACATGGATGGTGCAGTGGTGCAGCGGAAGCATTGTCGCCTCACAGCAAGAGGTTCTCTGGTTCAATTCTCGGCTGGAATGCCTTCTGTGTGGAGTCTGCATGTCCTTCCTGCGTTCGTATGGGTTTTATCTGGGTACTCTGGTTTATTCCCATGTTACAAAAACATGCATCTGGAGCATTTCTCCCTTGGCCTCTGCTGAAAATTGGCTTTGTTCCAAGTCAGACTTTCCCAGTAAACAAATGTTAAATGTTAAATAAATAAAATAAAAAACCTCTCTGAATGTAAGGACTGCAAACATGTCAATCTCAACCTGTTATGTGATAAAATATCAAAATTCACTTATGACTCTACCTTCCCAGACCTTAATAAAGCATGAAGCTTCACTGAGGAATTCTGCATCCATTTAGAAAAATGCATAGAGCTAGCAGTCCCTACTAGAGCCAAGTATCTTGGGAAATTCAAAGTCAAACTACACCACAGGTCCACCACCACCACTAATGAATGAAATAAATTCCTTTAATTATTTAGTAGATCCAAAATCCAACTTGTCAAGGATGATATCAAGAACATTGCAAAAAAGATGAAGAGCTCTAGGAGGTCCAGTAAAAGAGTCCGTGAATGTAGGCTGGCCTCCGAACCCAAGGATAACTTTAAATCCTTCTTTAGCTAAGTTAGAAAATGAAAAAATAATACCCTACATTACTCAGAACTTATTCATAACGAGGTTTCCTGTTCTGACCCTAGTGATTTTGCTAGTATCCTTGTAAACAAATTTAGTGCCAGTTTCACCTCTGAGACTTCCATTTAAAGACCCAAAAGTATCTGAATCCCTTAGTCCCCCAGTTATCTATAAAGATTATTTACTAAAAGTGCTAACCAAGGTCAAAAATATTCACTACTTCTTTTGTCCCTGATGAACAGAGCACAACACTGGAGATATCCAGTGTAAAGATGGCCTGACATCTGACCTAGGTAATTACAGAACTATCATCCTTACAAACTTCACCTACAAAGCCATGGAACATGTTATAACTGACCTCATAACGTGGGATGCCAACAGTCTTGTTAGACTTAAAATCTTTTCAGTAAAAAAAGAAACTTGTTAGACTTGGCATCCAACAGTTTGGTTTTATGAAGGATAGATCCTTTGAAAGGATTACAGAGGTTATAGGCTGTGGCCATGCATTACATGTAGCATATCTTTACCTGGCTAAGGCGTTGAACACCATTCCTTATGCTAACATAGTAGAAAAGCTAACTGCTTTAAAAGTCAACCCAGCTGTGGTATAATGCATAGTAGTATTCTGGCTGAAAAACATAGCCTAAGCAGTGTGAGTTACAGCTGCCTCATCAGAAAGCAGGAAAGTGATGGTGTCCCTCAGACCCGGTGCTGGGACCTCTCCTTTTTGGTATTTATTTCTCAGGCCTTGAAGAAGAGCCCCAAAGACACCTGGCTAACAAAGTTTGCAGATGATTGTAAACTGCAAGTTGTTAAGTCACGCTATGATATAAGTCCCAAAAATCACAAAGCAACAAAGGTAGAAGGGTGAAGACCAAATAATCCAACAAATGCTTCCTCGAAATGCTTTATTAGATACAAACATCAATACGAACGTAAAATCAGTCAAGCGCTTTCGCCTGAAACACTGTCAGGCATTTTCAAGATGTTCACTACAGGAATAAGCCTTGCTTTAAATAATACATTCAATAAAACTAAATTGATACTTATTAAAATTGATTAACAAATTAAATCCAATTAAGAAACTAGATGAATACATTAAATGGTGCTTATGTACCTCTGCCTGCTGAAAAGTTTAAGGAAACCTTAATCCATTATGCATTAAACTTCTAAAATGTTAATAATACATTTCTTTACCTAAACATTTCATACATTTCTACTAATGTCATTTATAAATGTAAAATATAAAATGTAAAATGAGGTAGTTCTCAATGAAGTGTGATATAATAACCCTATAATACATTCTAAAATACACTGTAAATTCTATACCTAATAAGTATGCATAACATGATGTCCTTCAAGAATGCAACTGCAGTCATAACATATGGGTTGTCCTGCCTCAGGCAGCCCTCGGTCGGCCGGATTCCAAAGTCTGGGTCCGACGTCGGCTGATGTCGCATTTCTCTCCGACGTCAGAGCGGCTGGAGTATATAAGCATCAGCCGACGCCATCTTCTTCAGTCTTTCTTGCCGCGCGGTGCCCGAAGCAGAAGCAGTTCGCAAGTGCCGGTTGGTCAGCTCCTGTATTCTTCGAATCCGAAGACATCAAAAAAGCTAAGTACCCCGTTGGGGACCTTTTCTTGCCTCAGCCGATGTCAGAATTAACTGAAAAAGTAAATAATTGTTTGTCTTGTGGTAAACAAATACCTCATAAGGATTTCCATTCTTACTGCCTCCCTAGCCTTGGCCCAGACCACGACGTCTCGGCCTGTGCCGCCTGTACTTGCTTCAATAAGCGCACTCTCAAGCGCAGGGCGGAGTTCGCTGAAGACTTTTTTGGCGAAAAGTTTGCTTACACTATGCCGTCGGAACAACTGGCTACACATATTTCTAAAAAACGGAAAGACCGGGACCGACCTCCTCGGCCCGCGACTTCCTCCGACTCCACGCCAAAACTTACCGCGAGTGCCCCGGTTCCCTTTGAGGCGGTTATTCCACCACTTGGAACCGAAGACACTGCACTACCGATACCTCCAACACCGGAGGCCACACCGATGCCAATTATTGATTTTCCTCCGGATACTGTAACCGAGGAAATGCCCGAGACCATTGCTGTGGATAAGGTTACCCCTGCACGTGGGGCTGCCAGGCCTCCCATGTCTATGTCTATCAAGGCCTACACACGTGCTAAGGCAGCAAGCCAGGCCAAGCCTGCAAGCCAGGCCAAGCATCACTCTGCTAAAACCTTGCCTCAGCCTAACCCTGAAGCTCAAATTATGTCCTTGGCCGCAGATCTAATTTCTATGATCAGAGGCTCCCAGGCCCATCCTGAGAGAGCATCCCAGCCTCCTCCTGATAAGAGGCCCAGGGTTGAACCACCTGACCCCCTTTCTTCAGATGAAGACTCTGGGGACTCTGTGCTTTCCGAATCCCAGGAACCCCCTTTTCAGACTTTCGAGGATTCGGATGCAGAGGACTCCATTCCTTCGGCCTCTCCTCCTGAGGATATTTCTTTTGGGGAAGTTCTACATTCCATGAGGGAGCATTTCCAGTGGCAAGGTCAGGAATTTTCTGATTCCAGGAAGTGCCTTCGAACTTTCCTTAAAAAGCCACAACACAGACCCTTAGCTATTCCTCCTGTGCTTGATGTGTTGGATGACCTTTACTCTGACTCCAGTGCTACCCCTGATTCTCTGCCCCCGGCTCTTGTCAAGCCTGACAGATACTATAGGGTCCCTGAAACCCATTCTCATTTCTTTAGGGCCCATACTGTAGACTTAGAAACTATTTCCCAGGGGCCTAAGGGGGTTTCTGCTACCACTTCCAAAAATCCTTTGCTTTCCGACAGAGAGGCAAGGTCCTTAGAGAGCTGGGGGAAGAAGGTTTACACCTCTACTACCTTAACTATGAGAGCTCTCAATTGTCTGATTCATATGTTTCAATATCAGGATTCCCTGTTGGATGATTTACAGAAAAAATTAGCCTCTCCTGACCCTTTAGATAGGAAGTCTTTGCAGGAGGCTGTCCATAACACTCAGCAGGTTAGTAATCATTTTCTGCAGTGTGGATATGATGCATTGGAAGCTTCATGTAGGGCAGCTATGACAGGAGCGGTCATTCGTAGACATGCATGGTTAAAAGAGCAACCCTTACCGGATCATGTTAAGGCAAAGCTACTGGATGCTCCCTTGGAAAAGAACAAACTTTTTGGTGATAATGCTAAGGATGTGTTAAAGACCATTGAAGAAAAAGCCAAGTCAGTTCAGACAGTCAAAGATTTTCTTCAGGTTCAGCCCCCCAGGTTCAGCAGGAACTGGCCTTCTAAAAACTGGTCATTCCCAAATCCTGAAAAATTTCAAAGGGGCAAGAACAGGCGTGCCCATGGCAGAGGGCAATATAGAGGATCCTACAGGGGACGCCAATGGCAACCAACAAACCAAAGAGATGACACAGGGGTTTCCCCTGTCACTCAGGGACAATCTCAATGACTTGACTCAACTTTCCTCCCAAAGGGGCTTCTCCGACCAAGGAGCAAAAACAAGCCCCTTTGGGAGGAAAGTTATCTCTGTTCTCAGAAAATTGGCACAAACTGATAAAAGACAAATGGATATTGAACATTATAGATCATGGTTACAGGTTCTATTTTCATACCTTACCAAGAAAACAAGGCATGCCAAATATTCCACAAAATCAAAAGGCAGAGGCTATCAAGCAAATTTCTCTGCTGGCTCAGATAAAAGCAATAGAAAAAGTGCCTCAACAAGAACAGGGTCAGGGGTTCTACTCAAGACTGTTCCTTGTTCCAAGAAAACAAAATCAATGGAGACCGATACTGGACTTGTCCGCTTTAAACACTTTTCTCATAGTACCAAAGTTCAAAATGCTGACCTTACAGCAGCTCCTTCCCATGCTGGGCAAGGGGTCTTGGCTGATTACTCTGGACCTCAAGGAGGCATACCTGCATGTCCCTATCAGACACAGCTGCAGAAGATACCTCAGATTTCTTGCAGGGCCAGAGCATTATCAATTCTCAGCATTGCCTTTTGGCTTATCTACTGCAGCCAGAGTATTCACGAAATGCCTGGCATCAGTAATTGCTCATTGCAGACTCCAGGGGATTCAAATCTACCCCTACTTGGACGATTGCCTCATACAAGCGGACAACGAACTAACCTTGACAAAAAACTTGAATTATGTCATACACTTGCTACAGGCTTTGGGATACACAGTCAACTTTCAAAAGTCAAGACTTCTACCATCCCAGCAAATAACTTTCTTAGGAGCCAAACTAGACACAGCCTCTCAAATGGCCTACTTGACAGAAGACAAGCAAGAGCAGTTGACTCATTACTTCAAAAGTTTAGCAAAATTCTCCCAGATGACTGCAAGGAGATTCCTACAGGCCCTGGGGTTCATGGCATCTTGCATTTTCCTGGTCCCACTAGCAAGACTACACATGAGAAAACTTCAATGGTATCTAAAGAGCTTATGGTCTCAGCACAACAACAACCTAGAAGCAATTATCCCACTCATTCCATGTCTTCAAAAGGAATTTCTATGGTGGGCCTCAGCAAGTCAGTCAAACACAGGCATGCCATTCAAAAAACCTCAGACAACACAGACCATTACCACAGACGCCTCAGACCATGGATGGGGGTTGCACATGGAAGGCAGATGTATTCAAGGACAATGGAATCCAAAGGAAGAACATCTGCATATCAACCAAAAAGAAATGCTGGCAGTAATGCATGCCATCGAGGCCTTTGGACATCAACTTCATCAAGGCCACCTTCTAATAAGGACAGACAACACCACTGTGATGTGGTACATAAACAAGCAAGGAGGTACTCACTCCTACCCCTTTTGCAGGCTAACAATGAATCTTTGGGAAAAATCACTGAGTCTGAACATACAGCTACAGTCCCAATTTGTTCCAGGCAGAGACAATGTTCTGGCGGACAGTCTAAGCAGGAATTTCCTAGACCCACATGAATGGAGGTTACATCCAGACATCTTTGCACAACTAACCTCGGCATGGGGCAGGCCAGACGTAGACCTATTTGCCTCCCAGCTCAATCATCAGCTACAAAGGTTCTGCTCAAGGACAAATCATCCACAAGCATGGAAGATAGATGCTCTCTCATTCAACTGGAGCTCCCTAGTCATCTATGCATTTCCACCTCTGCCACTGATGACCACAGTGTTACTAAAGATCAAAGCAGAGCAGCCAAAGGGAATCCTAATAGCTCTGAACTGGCCGAGACAACACTGATACCCACTACTATGGAGCATATGTCACAACAAACCGTGGGCCCTTCCCAAATGGCCTCAACTGTTGACTCAACACAACTTCAGGACAGCTCATCCCAACCTCCAGACTCTGCAGCTAACAGCTTGGAAGATCACATAAATAACCCCAAATTATCTCTCTCCAAGGAAGTTCAGCGGATACTAACAGAAGCCCGCAGACCATCCACCAGAAGGGCTTACTCAGCCAAATGGAAGCGTTTCAGCATTTGGAATACCAACAAGGGTCAAGATGCATCAGTACTGAGCATTCCACTCATTCTGGAGTACTTGGCAGAATTGCTAAATAAGGGACTTTCATACTCTTCCATAAATATACATGCTTCAGCTATCTCAGCTAGATACAACACTGACCCACCTGTGTTCTCACATTCTTTGCTAAGGCAATTTCTTAGAGGGACCAAGAACATAAAACCTCCAAGAAAGGCACCAGTACCAGCTTGGGATCTCAATTTTGTGTTAGAAAAATTGACTCTACCTCCCTTCAAGCCAGCAGCTTCAGCGGATTTACAATTTTTGTCCTGGAAAACAGCTTTCCTGCTGGCCATTACCTCAGCTAGAAGGGTTTCAGAATTACAGGCACTAATGGCAATACCACCCTTCATAATCTTCCACCAAGACAGGGTCTCCCTACGAACCAATCCTTCCTTTCTGCCAAAAGTGGTATCTAGGGTCTCTCTAAATCAGGCAATTCACCTGCCTACTTTCTTCCCCAATCCTGAAAACAAAGGGGAAAGACTGTTGCATACCTTGGACATACATAGACAACTTTGCCACTATCTAGACAGAACCAAGATCAGTAGGAAGTCCGATCAGCTATTTGTAGCTTATGCTCCTGGAATACAGGGAAAAACAATTTCCAAACAGACAATTTCAAAATGGATTGGACATTGCATCAGATATTGTTATTCCTTCCATGGAAAGAGTGTGCCAGCCAATATCAGACCACACTCTACCAGAGCTACAGCCACCTCCACAGCCTTCTTAAGAGGGGTGCCTACAAAGGATATTCTAGAAGCTGCTACATGGAGCTCCATGCATACATTCTCCAAACACTACAACCTCCCTTTATATTCCAGATCCAGAGCAGGCTTTGCTTCAGCAGTCCTGCAGGGATTGATAGCTACACCATCCTTTTCTTAGAGCATTCCACCTCCCCCAGCTAAGCTATGGTATTCAACCCATATGTTATGACTGCAGTTGCATTCTTGAAGGACATAGTACAGTTTTGTACCTACCATAAATGTAGATGTCCGATAGATATGCAACTGCAGTCGGTTTTCCTCCCTCCTTCCCTCTATGCCTTGGGTCCACTCCTCTCCCTGTTATTCTTAGCTGGGGATATCTGTTATGGTGTATCTGTTTATTGCTTACTTATTTGTCTGGAAACCTATTTTTGTTTTACAAATTTGATTTTAGCCTTCCTTGGAGGGCACCTGGCATCTGGGGCAAGAAACACAGAAGAAGATGGCGTCGGCTGATGCTTATATACTCCAGCCGCTCTGACGTCGGAGAGAAATGCGACATCAGCCGACGTCGGACCCAGACTTTGGAATCCGTCCGACCGAGGGCTGCCTGAGGCAGGACAACCCATATGTTATGACTGCAGTTGCATATCTATCGGACATCTACATTTATGGTAGGTACAAAACTGTACTTTTTCACTAGTTAAACACCAAATTCAGTTTGAAAAGGTATAAAATCTATCAAAATGTACCAATGCAAAACACATGGTAAAATGTATACATAAAATTTTTTTTAAGATACTAGTATGCATAATTGTAAATAACATATAAATTATTTGTAATTGCATATAAAAATATATTAAAATATTAAATATTGAATACATACATATATGTGCAAAAATGTAAATAAGTGTAACTTAATAATAAATACCTATAGTATATACAAATTAATTACTAAATGTTGAACTATTAACTCTCTGTAAAATGAATAACTAAAGTATTATATGTAAATATTTACTTAGATCCATAAATCAAAGAGTACAAAGGAAAAATAATTACTTATAAATCTGTAATAAATATGATAAAATGTTGTATAAAAGTATTACAATATATAAATATGTAAAAGTAAAAGGGGTGTTAATAATCAATGTACTTAAAACCAAGACTAGGTCTTAAATACTGTGTATGAGCACCAAATACATAAATAGTTAACAAATAATGTCTAAAATGAATTATACAGTACTTGAACCAATATACTAGGTACTGGCCAACAAAAAGTAAACAATATGTTGTGTAATGAACTATCTAACAACTGGACCATAATATAATGTGTAAGAGGAATATTACCTGTTCCACCTGTTAAGTGTAAGGTGAAACATGTTAACTGGTGTATCTTCCATCTAAGGCCCCTAAAATACATGGTATTAAAGCCTCGCTCGCCTTAGTTTTAAAACACTATTAATACTAAGTGAGTCATTCAACCCTGGTGGTCTGGATGCATTAAGTTTTAATTGCCAAATCAATTCTTTATACTCCAAACTGGCCTCTCAGTCACCACCTCTTGGATTTAGCGGTACTTGTTCAAGTATCATAAATTTCAGTGACATCCTTGAACAAACCAACGAGTGTTTAAAAAAGGCGTTTGATTCTTTTCCTTTTTGAATATCGTACAAATGTTCATATACTCTTTTACGTAATGTTCTCTCCGTTTTGCCAATGTAAAAACTGGAGCAGAACTGACATATGCCCAAATATACAATGCCTTTAGATGCACAGTTGAAGTAACTTCCTGACTTAACTTTATACTTCCTTGATGGAATATAATAACTTCCACTGTTCATTATATAAGGGCATTGCTTACATGTGTTACATTTGTATGTGCCTGTTTTAGAATCTTTAAAAGTAGGTAAATTCTGTTGTTGCTTCTCAAAAATACCTTTGAGGTTAATACCTTTTGCATTTACAAATGTTGGTTCCTTAGTTAGAAACCTACCAGATGTCCTTCAAGGATGCATCTGCAGTCCTAACATATGGGTTGTCCTGCCTCAGGCAGCCCTTCGGTCGGCCGGATTCCAAAGTCTGGGTCTGGCCTCGGCTGATGTCGCACTTCACCCGACGTCATAGCTGCTGTTTATTGGGTATAAAGGCATCAGCCGACGCCATTTTCCCCAGTCTTTCTTGCCGCGTGGTGCCCGAAGCAGAAGCTGTTCGCAAGTGCCGGTCGGTCAGATCCAGAGATTTCTACTACCGAAGACTTCTAAAAAGCTAAGTACCCCATTGGGGACTCTTTCTTGCCTCAGCCGATGTCAGAAAAAGTAAATAATTGTTTAACTTGTTGGAAACAAATACCTCATAAGGATTTCCACTCTTACTGCCTTCCTTGCTTAGGCCCAGACCACGCCGTATCAGCTTGTCTAGCCTGTGCTTCCTTCAACCGACGAACACTTAGACGTCGGTCGGAGTTTGCAGAGGAGTTTTTTGGTCCCGCTTTTGCTTACAAAATGCTGTCGGAGACTCCGACTACACAAATAGCTAAAAAGCGCAAGGAAAAGGACCGACACTCGCAGTCCGCAGTTTCGGCTGAAACCGCGGTTAGGCCAACTGCGAGTGTCTCGGTTTCGGCTGAAACAGAGTCCTCGGTTCTTATTTCGGCCGAAAGCATGCCTCCTACAGCCGAGGCCTCACAGACCATGGTCGAATCTGCTACTGATGTTACTGCTACAGAAGCAGGCTCCCAGGATTTGTCGGATACTATTCCTTTAGACATATCTACCCCTGCACGTGGGGCTGCTAGACCCCCTGCTTCTATGTCCATCAAGGCTTTTGCCAGGGCTAAAGCAGCTAAATCTTCTAAGGCCTTACCTGCTAAAACTACCCCACATAGGCCTACCTCTAGTTCACAATTACTCAGCCTGGCTGAGGATCTCATTTCTTTGATCAGGGGATCACAACCTCACCCAGACAGGGCCTCTCAGCCCCCTTCAGATAAGAGGCCTAGGACTGAACCCCCGGAACCTGTCTCTACAGACTATTCCTCGGAGGACTCAGACATTACAGACCCTCAGGAAGGCCCATATTCTCCTTATGAGGATTCTGATGCAGAAGACTCCATTCCTTCTGCTTCTCCTCCTGAGGAATTTTCTTTTGGGGAAACCTTACATGCTATGAGGGAGCATTTCCAATGGCAGGGCCAGGATTTTTCAGATTCAAGGAAAAGGCTAAGGACTTTCTCACACTTACCACAGCATAGGCCTTTAGCCATTCCGCCAGTACTAACAGTTGTTGATGATGCATATAATGATGCCTGTACTGCTCCTGATTCTCTTCCACCAGCCCCTGCCAAGCCAGACAGATATTACAGGGTCCCAGACACACACTACCATTTGTATAAGGCTCCTGTTGCAGATCCCGAAACCATTTCACAGGGCCCGAAAGGTGTGGCAGCTGCTTCTGCCAAAAACCCTCTTCCCTCTGATAGGGAATCTAGAGCATTAGAGAGATGGGGAAAAAAGGTTTATACTTCTGCTGCTCTTTTGGCTAGGGCCATAAACTGTCAATTTTACCTACTTGGGATCTCAACTTTGTGCTGGAAAAGTTAACTCTCCCTCCTTTTGAACCAGCAGCAACAGCAGAATTACAATTCCTGTCTTGGAAAACTGCTTTCCTACTAGCAATCACTTCAGCAAGAAGGGTATCTGAGTTACAGGCATTAATGGCAGTACAACCCTTCTATATCTTCCATCAGGACAGAGTCTCTCTGAGAACTAACCCTACCTTTATGCCAAAAGTGGTCTCCAGAGTATCATTGAACCAAGCGATTCATTTACCTACATTCTTCCCCAACCCACAGAACAGGGGGGAAAGACTGCTACATACCTTGGATGTGCACAGACAATTACGCTACTATCTGGACAGAACTAAGACCAGCAGAAAAACTGACCAGCTTTTGGTAGCATATGCAACAGGAATGCAAGGAAAAGCAATTTCAAAACAGACAATCTCAAAATGGATAGGAAATTGCATTCGTTTTTGTTACTCTTTTCATGGAAAGACAACTCCTGATAATATCAGACCTCATTCCACAAGAGCTACAGCCACCACTACAGCTTTCCTACGAGGAGTGGCTACCAAAGACATTTTAGAAGCTGCTACCTGGAGCTCCTTGCATACATTTGCCAAGCATTACAATCTTCCTTTATACTCTAGATCCCGAGCAGGTTTTGCAACTGCTGTTTTGCAAGGGATCTTAACTACACCATCTTTACCTTAGTACCTCCTTCCCCAGTTTGGCTATGGTATTCTACCCATATGTTAGGACTGCAGATGCATCCTTGAAGGACATAGTACAGTTTTTTTTACCTACCATAAATGTAGATGTCCGATAGGTATGCATCTGCAGTCAGGATTACCCACCCTCCTTCCCCTCTGTGGTACTCCTAGGATATTTACCCATCTTTTAGCTAGCTGGGGGAATCTGTTATGGTGTATTTGTTTGTATATATGTATATATATATATATATATATATATATATATATATATATATATATTTATATTGTTTGCTCTCCACTGTTTGGAATTATTTGCATTTATCCAAATTTAGCCTTACTAGAGGGCACCTGGCATCTGGGGCAAGAAACACTGAGGAAAATGGTGTCGGCTGATGCCTTTATACCCAATAAACAGCAGCTATGACGTCGGGTGAAGTGCGACATCAGCCGAGGCCAGACCCAGACTTTGGAATCCGGCCGACCGAAGGGCTGCCTGAGGCAGGACAACCCATATGTTAGGACTGCAGATGCATACCTATCGGACATCTACATTTATGGTGGGTACAAAACTGTACTTTTCTTCATGTAATCCTAAAATTGGCCAGTACTTCATAACCGTGTTTTTTATCTTAAAGGAATCATTACTGAATGTGTGTACAAATAACCCATGTGTATCTGTATGGACTGCCTGGGTAACTGAAGGTTAACTATCTTCACCAAGGCCAAGCAAAGGAACATATTTGTGCTTCCTATCCCTTCTAACTTCTTGCAGCATCATCTCAATTAACTGACTTGGATAACCTCTTTCTAAGAAGAGGTTGACTAATAAATCTATTTCTTTATTAAACAATGCGTCAGTGCTACACATTCTGGACGCCCTTATAAATTGGCCTTTAAGTATACCTTTCTTTTGTGAAAAAGGATGCCCACTACTAAAGTGGAGGTACACATTTGAAAATGTACTTTTCCTAAAAATGGATGATTCAAATGTACTACCTTCATAGTTTTTAGTTAACAAAACATCTAGATAGTTCAAAGAACAATCACTAATATTAAATGTAAATCTTAAAAAGTGTGTAGTGTTGTTAATATGTATCAAAAATTCATTAAGATCTTCCTTACTACCCCTCCAAAGAACACAAATATCATCTAAAAATCTTTGGTAATGTACAATATTATTTGCCCATGGGGATGTAAAAACATACTTATTTTCCCAGTAAAATAAAACAACATTAGCATACGACGAGGCACTGGGTGTGCCCATAGCCACCCCTTTTCTTTGCTTGAATATTTCTCCATTAAAATAGATAAAATTGTTGTGTAAAATGGTTTCCATAAAATCCACCAGCAGGTTAGTGGTGTTTGCACTGAAATCGGAGTGTGTAATGAGCACTTCTTTGAACCATTCCAAACCAGTGTCATGGGGGATGCTTGGGAACAATTCAACTACATCAATTGTGACCAAGAAGTCAGTTTCTTCATAAAACTCCTTTTTAATGTTTACGAGAAACTCCCAAGAATCTCTACAAATGTGCTTAATGGATGTTACTAGTTTCTTGAGCGATATGTCAATGAATTTTCCCAATGGCTCTGTAATGCTACCCGCTCCTGCTACTATGGGTCTAAACTTTAACGGGTATAAGCCCTTATGGACTTTGGGGATGCCAAAAATGACTGGGGTGAGGGGTTTGTTGACAAACAGGAAATTATAAAGTTTCTCATTGATTACTCCCTGCAGCAAATGATCCTGCAGGGTGTACTTTATATTTGTGTATGCTATATTAATTTCGTTCAATGAAATAGAACTGTATTGTTCAATATCTTGCAAAATATTATGTATATGTACCTCATAATCGCTTGAATACATCAATACAACGCCCCCACCCTTGTCGGTTTCATAACTCTAACCTGCTCTTCCTTAAGCAAATTAATCAGGGAATAGCATTCTGAGGACAAGTTATCCGTTTTTTTTGTTAAACTTAGGATCATAATTCCTTAAGTCTTGTTCTACCAGTTCCTTAAATATCTTTACCACCGGGTGCATCGGTGGATTAAAGGTACTAGATCTACTAAATAATTCTCGTGTACCTACTTGCCCTTTGAAAAATAGATTTAAATTTAACTTCCTAGTGAAAAGTTTTAATTCTAAGATGTTCTTAGTAACATCCATAGGGCGAGCAGGAATAAAATGGAAGCCCTTGGAAAAAAGTTCACAATGTGTATCCTGCAGAGATATTTCTGTATAATTATATATTGTAAAATTGGCTTTAGTTGAAAGCGTGTAAGGTGCTGGAATATGGTCAACATCTAACTCATTTATGGGAGCTACCGTGACCGCATCACTGCCTTTTATTTCCGTGGTTTCCCCCCATCTCTGTTGTTGTTGGGGGTACCCCCTGATGTCCTTCAAGGATGCATCTGCAGTCCTTACAAATGGGTTGTCCTGTCGTCAGGCAGCCCTTTGGTCGGCCGGATTCCAAAGTCTGGGTCTGGCTTCGGCTGGTGTCGCACTTCACCCGACGTCATTGCTGCAGTTACTCGGGTATAAAGGCATCAGCCAACGCCATTTTCCCCAGTCTTTCTTGCCGCGTGGTGCCCAAAGCAGAAGCTGTTCGCAAGTGCCGGTCGGTCAGAACCAGAGATTACTTCTACCGAAGACTTCTAAAAAGCTAAGTACCCCGTTGGGGACTCTTTCTTGCCTCAGCCGATGTCAGAAAAAGTGAATAACTGTTTAACTTGTGGGAAACAAATACCTCATAAAGATTTCCACTCTTACTGCTTACCTTGTTTAGGCCCAGACCACGACGTAGCAGCTTGTCTAGCCTGTGCTTCTTTTAACCGGCGGATGCTTAGACGTCGGTCGGAATTTGCTGAGCAGTTTTTCGGCTCTGATTTTGCTTATATTATGCCATCGGATCCTCCGACTTCACAAATATCCAAAAAACACAAGGAAAAGGACCGACACTCGCGGTCCGCGGTTTCGGCCGAAACCACGGTTAAGACAACCGCGAGTGTCTCGGTTTCGGCTGAAACCGAGCAAGCGGTTCTTCCTTCAGCCGAAAGCTTACCTTCTACCGAGGCCTCTTCCAACCTGGTGGAATCGGCTTCTGAAATCCAACCTGCAGTTGTGGTTTCTCAGGAATTATCTGACACTATTCCCTTGGATATTTCAACCCCTGCACGTGGAGCTGCTAGGCCTCCTGCAGCCATGTCCATTAAGGCCTTTGCCAGGGCTAAAGCAGCTAAAGCTACTAAATCTGTGCCTGTTAAGACCCCCTCTCACAGGCCTAGCTCCAGTTCCCAAATGCTTAGTTTAGCAGAGGATCTCATTTCTTTAATCCGGGGATCCCAACCTCTCCCAGACAGGGCCTCTCACCCACCTCCAGAGAAGAGGCCTAGAGCAGAGCCCTCTGAGCCAGTTTCCACAGATGATTCCTCTGATGATTCAGATAATACAGACCCTCCAGAGGCTCCTTTTTCCCCTTATGAAGACTCTGATGCTGAAGAGTCCATCCCTTCTGCCTCTCCACCTGAGGAATTTTCCTTTGGGGAAACCTTGCATGCTATGAGGGAACAATTTCAGTGGCAGGGCCAAGATTTTTCAGACTCCAGAAAAAGGCTTAGAACCTTTTTGCATTTACCACAACATCGGCCTTTAGCTATACCTCCAGTTCTTTCTGTTGTAGATGATGCATTTAATGATGCTTGTACTGCTCCTGATTCATTACCTCCGGCCCCTGCTAAGCCCGATAGGTTCTACAGGGTCCCGGACACACATCACCATTTATACAAGGCTCCTTTTGCAGATCCGAGACTATCTCCCAGGGGCCTAAGGCTGTAGCATCTACCTCTGCCAAAATCCCTCCCTCTGAAAGGGAATCCAGGTCCTTAGAGAGATGGGGTAAAAGTTTAAACTTCTGCTACTCTGTCAGCTAGGGCCTTGAACTGTCAATTTCATATGATCCAGTATCAAGAATTTATGCTAGACCAGTTAACCAAAAAACTGTCCTCTGATGAACCTTTAGACAAGAAATATGTTCAGGAAATGGTACATAACATTCAGCAAGTTAGTAACCATTCTTTAAAATGCGGCTATGATGCACTGGAGGCTTCCTTTAGATCAGCCATGACTGGCACAGTTATCAGAAGGCATGCATGGTTAAAAGAGCAGGCCTTACCGGACCATGTCAAATCAAAACTATTAGATGCTCCTATGGACAAGGTCAATTTGTTTGGCTCTCCTGCACAACAGGTGCTGAAGAAGATGGAAGAGAAGGCAAAATCTGTCCAAACAGTGAAAGATTTCTTACAGGTCCAACCTCCAAGGTTTAGCAGGAATTGGCCCTCCAAGAATTGGTCCTTTCCAGACTCCTCCAAAGCACAGAGAGGCAGGAATAGGCGTTCAAGAGGCAGAAACCAATCCAGAGGTGCCTACAGGGGACGCCAGTGGCAGGATAACAACCAGCGAGGCACAGACACAGCCACCACCACTACTACAGGACAATCACAGTGACTTGGCTCTGGCACCGCCTACCAGGGAACAACTAGAAGCACCCTTAGGCGGGAAGCTAGCTTTATTTACAAAGAACTGGCATTACATCACAGGAGACAAGTGGATTTTGCAAACAATAGACCAAGGTTACAGGTTTCATTTCCATACTCTACCAGGAAAGAGAGGAATGTCAAACCTACCTCCAAATCAAAAGGCAGAAGCTCTACAACAAGTAAATCAATTATTAAAGATGAGAGCTGTGGAAAAGGTACCACATATGGAGCAAGGAAAGGGCTTTTACTCCAGACTCTTCCTAGTACCAAGGAAAGAAGGCAAGTGGAGACCTATCCTCGATCTGTCTGCTTTAAACACATTCCTCATTGTTCCAAAATTCAAAATGCTGACCCTACAGCAGCTTCTTCCCATGCTGGACAAGGAGTCTTGGCTGGTAACTCTAGATCTCAAGAAGGCATACCTGCACGTCCCCATATGACCAAATTGCAGGAGATACCTCAGATTTCTTGCAGGATCAGAGCATTATCAATTTTCAGCATTGCCCTTTGGCTTATCTACTGCACCCAGAGTGTTCACGAAATGCCTGGCATCAGTAATCGCTCATTGCAGGCTTCAGGGGATCCAAATCTACTCTTACCTGGACGACTGCCTAATACAAGCGGACAACAAAAACAAGCTAGCAGAAGACTTGAAAAGAGTCATTTACTTTCTACAAGCCCTGGGATACACAGTCAATATAAAAAAATCAAGACTGATACCATCCCAAAAGATAACCTTTTTGGGTGCGGAGCTGGACACATCCAAGCAAATGGCATTCCTAACAGTAGAAAAACAGGAGAAACTCCCTCTCTACTTCTTGGCATTAACAAAACAAAACCATCTAACAGCAAAAAAAGTCCTACAAGCATTGGGCTTCATGGCATCCTGCATAATATTGGTCCCACATGCCAGACTGCATATGAGAAAACTACAGTGGTACCTAAGGAACTTATGGTCTCAGCACAAGCACAGCCTAGAAACTCAAATTCCAATAATTCCATGCCTGAAGCAAGAATTCCAATGGTGGGCTCAGGCCTGTCAATCAAACGAAGGATTGCCCTTCCACAGCACTCAACCAAGCCAAACCATCACAACGGACGCCTCAGACCTCGGTTGGGGGGCCCACATGATGAACAAATGCATACAGGGTTTATGGACTCAAGAGCAGCTGCACCTACACATAAACCTAAAGGAAATGCTGGCGGTAAAACTGGCAATTCAGACTTTCAAACCATTTCTTCGACAAGGCCAATTGATGATGAGGACAGACAACACCACAGTTATGTGGTACATCAACAAGCAGGGAGGCACACATTCGTACCCTCTATGCCGGATGGCCCTGGACCTCTGGAATGTGGCCCTGAGTTACAACATTCAGTTACAAGCAATCTTTGTACCAGGAAAAGAAAACATTCTAGCAGACATATTAAGCAGGACTACCACGGATGCCCACGAATGGATGCTGCATCCGGACATCTTCAAAACCATTACAAGAAAATGGGGTCTCCCAGAAATAGACTTATTTGCATCCCCACTCAATCACCAATTAAAGAAATTCTGCACCAGGACGTACCACCCACTTGCTTGAAAAGTGGACTCCCTATCTTTCAGTTGGAAAAACCTGACAGCATATGCATTCCCACCACTTCCTTTGATGCACAAGGTGCTATTGAAGATCAAAGAGGAACGTCCAAGGATCATTCTGATAGCTCCAGATTGGCCAAGGCAACATTGGTACCCATTACTGAGGAGCATGTCTCGGGAGCAGATATGGCCCTTACCTCTAGTTCCCTTGCTGTTAACTCAGAACAATTACAACACCCTGCATCCAAACCTGAAAACTCTGCAGCTGACTGCCTGGAACATTGCATAAGACAAATTAACCCAAATTTATCCCAAAGGGTTAAGGACATTATCTTAGAAGCTCGCAGACCTTCAACAAGGAAAACCTATTCAGCAAAATGGAAAAGATATCTCATTTGGAGTACTGCTAAAGGGGAAGATGTGTCACTGGTAAACATAGCCAACATCCTGGAATACTTGGCAGAGCTATTCCACAAAGGCCTGTCCTACTCTTCCATTAAGATTCATGCCTCAGCTATTTCAGCAGAATACGACTTGGATCCTCCAGTTTTCTCACATCCTCTGCTCAGGCAGTTTCTGAGAGGAATTAAAAATGTAAAACCTCCTAGGAAGCCACCATTACCTGCATGGGACTTGAACTTTGTGCTAGAAAAATTGACACTACCTCCTTTCGAACCAGCAGAACTTTGTGCTAGAAAAATTGACACTACCTCCATTCGAACCAGCAGTAACAGCAGAATTGCAATACTTATCATGGAAAACTGCTTTCCTGCTGGCAATCACTTCAGCAAGAAGGGTTTCTGAGCTACAGTCATTAATGGCAGTACAACCCTTTCTGATCTTCCATCAAGATAGTGTCCATGAGAACAAATCCTACTTTTATGCCTAAGGTGGTCTCCAGAGTATCTTTAAATCAGGCTATCCACCTACCTACATTCTTCCCCAATCCACAGAACAGGGGAGAAAGACTGTTGCATACCTTGGATGTACACAGACAATTACGCTACTACCTGGACAGGACAAAGAGCAATAGAAAAACTGACCAGCTACTGGTAGCATATGCAGCAGGAATGGAAGGGAAAGCAATTTCAAAACAGACAATATCTAAGTGGATAGGAAATTGCATTAGATTTTGTTACTCCTTCCATGGAAAGAAAACTCCAGAAAACATCAGGCCTCACTCTACAAGAGCTACAGCCACTACCACAGCTTTTCTATGAGGAGTGGCTACCAAAGACATTTTAGAGGCTGCTACTTGGAGCTCCGTGCATACATTTGCCAAGCATTATAATTTACCTTTATACTCTAGATCCCGAGCAGGTTTTGCCACTGCTGTTTTGCAAGGGATCTTAACTACACCATAATTCTATCTTTCCTCCTCCCCCAGTTTGGCTATGGTATTCTACCCATTTGTAAGGACTGCAGATGCATCCTTGAAGGACATAGTACAGTTTTGTACCTACCATAAATGTAGATGTCCGATAGGAATGCATCTGCAGTCAGGATTACCCACCCTCCTTCCCCTCTGTGGTACTCCTAGGGTATTTGCCCTTCTTATAGCTAGCTGGGGGAATCTATTATGGTGTATTTGTTTGTATATATGTACATACATCCTTATTTTTTGTTTGCTTTCTAATATTTTGAACCATTGGCATTTATCAAAATTTAGCCTTCCTAGAGGGCACCTGGCATCTGGGGCAAGAAACACTGAGGAAAATGGCGTCGGCTGATGCCTTTATACCCGAGTAACTGCAGCAATGACGTCGGGTGAAGTGCGACACCAGCCGAAGCCAGACCCAGACTTTGGAATCCGGCCGACCGAAGGGCTGCCTGACGACAGGACAACCCATTTGTAAGGACTGCAGATGCATTCCTATCGGACATCTACATTTATGGTAGGTACAAAACTGTACTTTCCCCTGTCTTCCTTGAGGAAAGTAAAAAACCTGATGTGTGTTACTATTATTTGTGTTAATGTTATTGTTGTTATTGTATTTTTGTGCTATGCGTTCACTTCTTCTAGGCATTTCCTCGGGTAGCAGTGTGTTGTTACCTGTATTATTGTTTCTACTATCCATCTTGTTGTTAAATTGCTTATTAAACCATCTACCCTTGTGTCTAATAAAGCATTTCGAGGAAGCATTTGTTGGATTATTTGGTCTTCACCCTTCTACCTTTGTTGCTTCACGCTATGATATCCAAATCTATTAGAATGAACTTACCCTATTAAACTCTTAGTGCACTAAAAATGGGCTCAAATTAATGATAAAAATTTATAGTATTGTTACTATTGGTAGACAAACCCTCCTCTCATTATACTGGGTAGACAACATATCGCTATAAAACAAAATTGTAGTTGGGGAACTGGGTACTTCGGATGAAAGCACCTTCTCTTTTGGCCATCATGTAAAAATGGTTGTTGGGAAATATTTTTATTTAGCCCAGCTAATTACCGAAGGAGTATCATCATGATCCTAAGAGGTAATCACTCCCTGATACTCAGCATTGCTCACTGAACCCACTGCTTCATTTGGGATGCATCTCACTAAAGATGTCACAGTTAGAAAGATTACAAAGGTCCATAGCCAAAAGGTTGCCTAAAATCTCTGAGATACCAAGGAAGGCTGAAAGTTCTATCACTTTATTTAGTGTCTTATAAACTTTTGAGGGGAAATGTCTGTCTTGCTTACCTCACTATTAGAGATCTGATTGTCCTGGACCTCCTATTTCAGTGTATTGTTAAAACTGTGCTTAAATGCAGCAACGTGCTTATTGAGAAGAAGTTGGATTGTTTGGTGGTTAACCAAACATTCGGGAAAGGTTTTAAAAGCAATTTTAGTATTTTTAATAAAATACTTTATACTTGGAATAGCTGTGGAGTAGCGGTGTGATTTTTTCCTTTATCCTATTTCAGTGTAAGTCCAGTATCTCCTCCACTGCTAGAATCAGAGACCTAAATCTTCACCAACAGATAAACACAATGGAGGAACAGATTTATAACCCATCACCTCTCAAACCTCACTCTGCAATAAACTTCCAGTAAAGAAAAAAAAGATGGAAAACGATAGTGATAAACAAACAAACAAAAGCAAAAGCAGTTATCAGTAGCGTGTGCTACACTAGTAAGTACAGGAGCTGGAGGAGTAAAATGTAGTTAAATATGCAATGGCAAACCAAAGGCAATATAGAGGTGTGACACAAATTTAGGGCAAGAATGTGCACCAAAAAGGGGTAACGTAGCATCCGTTATATCTGTTATTCACTAGTAGTTCATTTAAAAATGGGAAGATTTCTCAAGATTAGCTATATGCACTGGTTAAATCCATCTTTATGGGAAAGGGGGACTGTGACATACCCAGATCTTTACTTTCTTGTTATAGAAAAATAAAGGAAAAGGTTATTGTGGATAAATTATTGTCAGAACTGGAAAGTTTGGGACTTGAAACCTTATATCAGCAAGTATGTTGAAAATATATCTGTAACCACTGCTCCTTAGTGAAAGGTTAGCAGTTGTAACATCAAGTGCTGACACATCGAAAAGAACAAGAAAATGCAGGCGAAGAGGAATCATTGAACATCGCTCTTCTCCTTTAAGCTTATGATGTTCATCGTGCATACAGCTGCAGTCATAACAGATGGGTTGTCCTGCCGTCAGGCGGGTCCTCGGTCAGCCGAAATCCAAAGTCTTGGTCCAGCGTCGGTTGTCGTTGCTTCTTCCCTGACGTCAGTCTTTCTTGCCACGCGGTGCCCGAAGCAGAAGCAGTTCGCAAAAGTGCCGGTCAGCCAGCTCCTGAAATAATGAATATCAGCAAACCATAGTCATCTAAAAAGCTAAGTACCCCGTTGGGGAAACTTTTCTTGCCTCAGACTGATGTCAGACAAAGTTAATAATTGTATTTCTTGTGGGAAGCAAATACCACATAAGGATTTCCATTCCCTCTGTATACCTTGCTTAGGCCCAGACCACAACGTCTCAGCCTGTAGTTTTTGCGCTTCTTTCAACAAGCGCACTATTAAGCATCGGGTGGAGTATGCCGAGAAACTTTTTGAAGAAAAATTAAATTATACCATGTCGTTGGACATTCCGACTACGCATTTAACCAAAAACGCAAAGAAAAGCCTGACAGGTACTACAGGGTCCCTGATTCACACCAATTTCTCTACAAGGTCCATACAGCTGACCCAGAGACCATTTCTCAAGGGCCCAAGGGTATTAAAGCCTCTACTGCTAAGAATCCACTGCCCTCTGAGAGGGATTCCAGAGCTTTAGAAAGGTGGGGGAAAAAAGTATACACCTCGGCCACCTTGTCCATGAGGGCATTAAACTGCCAGTTTCATATGTTAAAGCACCAACAGTTCCTATTGTCTCATTTAAAAAACAGATTATCCTCGCCTGAACAACCTGATTTGAAACAATTGCAGGATTTGATTCATAGTACAGAACAAGTGGGTAAACATACTTTGCAATGTGGTTATGATGCTTTAGAGGCCTCATGTAGAGCTGCTGTAACAGGATCAGTTATACGTAGACACGCTTGGCTTAAAGAGCAAACTTTGCCAGACCATGTCAAAGCTAGATTGTTGGATGCACCTTTGCAGAAAGATGTTTTGTTTGGTGTCAAGGCTGAGGAAGTATTAAAGAAAATGGAGGAAAAGGCAAAATCTATGCAAACATTAAAAGATTTTCTTCAAGTACAGCCTCCCCGCTTTAGTAGGAATTGGCCTTCAAAAATTGGTCCTTTCCAGCCACAGATAGACCCAAAAGAGGCAGATACAGGCGCCCCAGGGGCAGTGGCCAATCACAGGGATCTTTTAGAGGATGACACTGGCAGACCCCTACACAAAGAAGTGGTGAGGAGGGTTCTAGTGCATTCCAAAAACAGACACAATGACTTTCCACTTTGCACGCCAAACAGGGCTCAATTGACAGCACCTTTAGGCAGAAAACTGGCATTATTCTACAAAAATTGGCAGATTGTCAAAAAAGACAAATGGATACTGGACATTATAGACAGAGGCTACAGATTCCACTTTCACACACTTCCAAAAATGCGAGGCATGCCAAACCTGCCACACAATCAAAGGGCAGAGGCACAAAAACAAATCTCACAGCTCATGATCATGAAAGCTATACAAGAGGTGCCTATACAAGAACAGGGTCAAGGTTTTTATTCAAGACTATTCTTGGTTCCAAGGAAAGAAAAAGATTGGAGACCCATTTTGGACCTATCCATCCTAAATACATTTCTAATAGTACCAAAATTCAAGATGCTCACACTACAGCAGCTTCTTCCCATGCTGGGCAAGGAGTCTTGGCTGGTAACGTTGGACCTCAAGGAGGCATACCTGCATGTCCCAATCAGACAAGATTGCAGAAGATACCTCAGATTTCTTGCAGGTTCAGCACATTATCAATTCTCTGCATTGCCCTTTGGTTTATCTACTGCACCCAGAGTGTTCACGAAATGCCTGGCATCAGTAATTGCATACTGCAGACTACAAGGGATACAAATATACCCTTACTTGGATGACTGCCTGATCCAAGCTGACAGCAAGCACATCCTGTTGAAACATCTGGATTTTGTAATAAGATTATTAAGCTCACTGGGATACACAGTCAACAAAAAGAAATCAAGACTAACACCATCCCAAGCGACAATTTTCCTGGGTGCCAACTTGGACACAACCACCCAGATGGCATATCTCACGCCAGAAAAACAAGGGAAACTAATAAAATACTTCAAACAACTGGCAACGTTCACCAGGCTTACTGCAAGGAAAATCCTGCAGGCTCTGGGGTTCATGGCATCTTGCATTCTTCTAATCCCATGTGCAAAGCTGCATATGAGGAAACTACAATGGTACCTGAAAAATCTATGGTCTCAGCACAGTCACAGCTTGGAAACAGTAATACCACTAATTCCATGTCTTCAGAAGGAATTTCTGTGGTGGGCTCAAGCATGCCAGAGAAACACAGGTCTCCCATTTTGCAAGCCTCTAGCAAGCCAGACCATCATAACAGATGCCTCGGATTATGCCTGGGGGGCGCACATGGCAAATCGGTGCATACAGGGCAAATGGTCCCAAAAGGAAAAGCACCTTCACATCAATCAAAAAAAAATGCTGGCAGTAATAAAGGCAATTATGGCTTTCAAAGACTTTCTACAACCAGGCCATCTATTAATAAGGACAGACAACACCACAGTCATGTGGTACATAAACAAACAGGGAGGAACTCATTCATACCCCCTATGCAGGCTAGCAATGTCTCTTTGGAACATGGCCTTGGATTTGAAAATCGAACTTCAAGCTCAGTTTCTGCCAGGCAAAGACAACACACTAGCAGACGATCTAAGCAGAAGCATGACAGATCCACACGAATGGAAGCTGCATCCACAAGTTTTCTCACAAATAACTCAAGCATGGGGAAGGCCAGACATAGATCTCTTTGCCTCCCACCAAAATCATCAGCTGGAAAAGTTCTGCACAAGGACATATCACCCACAGGCCTGGAAAGTGGATGCACTCTCTTTCAGTTGGAAAACAATGACAGTTTATGCCTTCCCACCTCTTCCTCTGCTGCCCAAAGTTCTATTAAAGACCAGAGCAGACAGGTCAAAGATGATTCTCATCGCTCCGGATTGGCCAAGACAACACTGGTATCCTCTCCTGAGAAGCATGACGCATTCACCTCCATGGATTCTGCCCCTAATGCCTCTTCTACTAACTCAGCACAACTTCAAAACTCTTCACAGTCAACTAAAATCACTGAATCTAGCAGCCTGGAACATTCCTTGAAGTCTCAACAGGCTCTTCTCTCCAAGAAGGTAAGGAATATCATTTTGGTGGTCAGAAGACCATCTACCAGAAAGGACTACTCCGCCAAATGGAAGCGTTTTTGTGTTTGGAGTGAAAAAAAAGGTCAAAACCCTGAAATACTGAATTAATCTCAAATACTACAATACCTGGCTGAAATGCTAAACAATGGGCTTTCATACTCCTCTATTAAAATTCATGCCTCAGCAATTTCTGCAAAATATGACATTGATCCTCCTTTATTCTCACACCCCCTATTAAGACAGTTTCTCAGAGGGGCAAAGAATTTAAAACCCCCAAGGAAACAGCCAGTGCCTGCTTGGGATCTCAATTTCATTCTAGAAAAACTGACTTTACCTCCTTTTGAGCCAGCAGCCTCAAAAGAACTACAGTATTTTTTCTGGAAGACAGCTTTTCTGCTGGCTATCACTTCAGCTCGCAGGGTCTCAGAATTACAAGCCTTCATGGCTGTGCAGCCTTTCATCATCTTCCATAAGGACAGTTTCATTACGAACCAACCCATCCTTTATGCCAAAGGTAGTATCAAAGGTAGCCTTGAACCAAGCTATCCATTTACCAACCTTCTACCCTAATTCCCAAAACAAAGGGGAGAGACTTTTGCACTCTTTGGATATTCACAGACAATTATGGTTTTATTTGGACAGAACAAAGGCCTTCAGAAAAACTGAACAACTCTTTGTGTCCATTGCTACAGGGAATCAAGGAAAGGCTATCTCCAAACAAACTATTTCTAAATGGATAGCCCACTGCATACATTTCTGTTACTCTTTCCATGGAAAGCCCGTGCCTGCAAGCATCATGTCCCACTCTACAAGGGCCACAGCAGCTTCGGCAGCCTTTCTCAGGGGGGTTCCTACAAAAGACATTTTAGAGGCTGCCACCTGGAGTTCTGTACATACTTTCTCCAGACACTACCATCTGCCCTTATACTCCAAATCTAGAGCAGGTTTTGCCACTGCAGTTTTGCAGGGCATGCTAGCTCCACCTAGTTCCTACCACCCCCATCTATAGCTTTGGTATTCTACCCATCTGTTATGACTGCAGCTGTATGCACGATGAACATAGTACAGTTTTGTACCTACCATAAATGTAGATGTTCGAGTGCTAATACAGCTGCAGTCCAGGTTTCCCTCCCTCCTTCCCCTCTGAGACAAGCAATATGGCTAACACCCCTTCATACAGCCTATTTAGGGGTATTCTTTTATGGTGTATTTGCTTACATTTACTGTTTTTTGATTGTAAAGTTTTGCAATGTTATTTGTTTGCCTTCCTTCTGAGGGCACCTGACATCTGGGGTAAGAAAAACTGAAGAAAATGGCGTTGGCTGGTTCCTTTATACCCCTGTCGCACTGACGTCAGGGAAGAAGCGACGACAACCGATGCCGGACCAGGACTTTGGACCGTGGACCCGCCTGATGGCAGGACAACCCATCTGTTATGACTGCAGCTGTATTAGCACTCGAACATCTACATTTATGGTAGGTACAAAACTGTACTTTTTTCAGGGGGCAAACCCCCACACACACCCTCAAACTTGTACATACCAACTCCAAGATCTCCATTCCTTGGTGAAGGGTATATTCTTAGAAATGGCCATCTTGAGAGTTCATATATGCAAGTTAATTTTTTTTTTGGCCATGAAGGGTCCGTATTATGGGACTCACTGAAGCAGGTCCTGATATTTCAAATGCTTACCCTATAACCACCTGTAACATAATGTTGTGTAATAATATAGCAACAGCTGTAAATGAAAGTGTGCTGTGGTGTAATTTGTATAGGCTTAACTTCAGCCTTTGATGTGGTCATACACAAAGCTCTGATCAATGAATTAGAACAACTAGGTATTGATGTAATCTTGATAAGATGGATAGCTGCATGGCTTACAAGTGTGACATAGTAAGTATCATAAAGCAATTGGACAGGTTGAATTCAAGGTTACATTCAGAGTGTCCCACAGGGCTTTGTCCTAGGCCCATACTTCAGACTGTATCTTGCAAAGCTATCTTTTTCATCTGATGTGTTCTACAGTCTGTATGCAGATGACTTAAAATGGATAAACTGATTACGTGTGATAAAAAGGGCATGTCTGCAAAAGGACGTGACTAAATTGACCATTTGGATTCATAGGTTCATGTACTAGGCTAATGGCCCTCAAGCCTTTACAAGCCTAGCCCATAGGATTACCCTGGCATCGTGCCACCCGACCTTAGTTCCCAGTGCCTCTGTCAAGTAGAGCCACTGAAGTGATTCCCGGGGTGAATTTTCTATTTCCCATCCACTCATCAAGATTTCTCTCGAAGAGAGACAGTGAGGTGCTCTGTTTGACATGTATGGGAAGTCTATTCCATATCATGGGCAGTCTCTGCGTTATGAACCTGTCCCTCCAGCTTGTTCTGTTGATTGTGGTAATGAGGTTGAGGTCTCTGGAGTGTGTGGTGCGGAGGGATTGGGATTTCTTTAGATGTAGCATTTCTGACAGAGCTGGGTCAGACATGGCTTTGTAAGTCAAGCAAAGATCACCTCTAAGTAGGCGGTATGAGACAGAGAATAGTTGGAGATTTTTGAGTCTGTCCATATCGGACAAGTGTTTAAGAACTAGGATCCTCTTTGTGAGGTACTTTGCAGCCTCTCCAGTTGTTGCAGGTGTCTAGTGAGGTACATGCCAAATGGGGCATTGTACTTGATGATTGGCCTAATGAGGGAAGAATAGAGGGAGACAATTACCTCTTTCTTCCTGGATGCAAAACCCTTGGTAATGTGTGCCACATAGATGGACTTTCTGACCAATGTGGCAATGTGGTGGTCAAAAGAGAGGTTGCTGTCAACCTGTGTTCCCAGATCTCTTATAATGCCTTTTGTGTTCAGTGGACTACCATCGATGTGGTAATTCATGGGAACCGGGTTTTTCCCAAAGGGGATGATGACACATTTTTTTGCATTATGCTTAAAGCCATGGTTCTGACACCAGTCATTGGTCTCAGTGAGGTCTTTCTGTAGGATGTCAACATCACTTGGGGAGTTAATAATAGCTCCCAACTTGCAATCATCTGCGAACTTTATCAGCCAGAGTCCTTTTATGTTGGCCTGGACTTCAGAGAAGTAGATACCAAACAGGAGAGGACCCAGGACCGAACCCTGTGGGACTCCACTCGTGACTGGTCGGAAGTCTGACTTGGAGTCAGCTACTTTCACACTGTGGGTTCTATCTGTGAACCAATTTACAACCCATGTAGTGATTTAGGGGTTGATGCCTAGATTAGTGAGTTTTTCTATGATTTATGAGTAGGGAATGGTATCAAAAGCCCTTGGCCAGGTCAAGATGGGCTGTATGAGCCACCTTGCCTTCATCCACACCTCTGGTGACTGACTCAAATAAGTTGATCAGGTTGAGCAGGCATGATCTACCCTTAACAAAACCAAACTGTGTGGGATCCAGAGTTCGGAATTCCCTATATCATTTTTTATTAGATCCATGATGATGCATTCCATAGCTTTACATATCAGACTCGTCAGGCTAATGGGGTGATAGTTTCCAGGGTCTGTAGTTGCTTCTCCTTTATGGAGAGGGATGACTGCAGCAGTGTGCCATTCAGTAGGGACAAAGCCTGAGGTTATGCTGTGATTGAACAGGGCACACAGGTGAGGCATCAGTTCACTCTGTAGTTCATGTAGAACACAGCCATGGATATTGTCAGATCCCATAGAAGCTGCATTCTTGGCCTTGGACAGTGGTATTTTAATCTGTGCAGCAGTAATACTGGATGTCTGGCAATCTGCTGGTATTGTGATTGGTCCTTTGGTGGGGGAGAGAAGGGTAAAGTTGGCACTGAATCTGTTGGCCAGTATATTGGCTCGATATAGGAGGTACCATTGTGCAGTAGCTCAGAGCAAATCTGGGTATTGCCGTGAAGATTCTTTACATAACTATAGAAGGCCTTGGGGTTGTCTTTACTATCTGCTGCAATTCTGTTTTCATAGCTAGCTTTAGAGGATTTGATGAGGGATCTCAACTTTTTTGTTGAGGCTGATAAGGGAATTTTTCCAGTCTTGGGACTTCACCTTACTCTGCATCAGTTTCCTCCTCCTGTTGTAGAGTTTGTTTATGGCAGAGGACCACCAGATTGGCTTCCTTTTTTTTTTTTTAGAGGAGAGCATCTTGGTTCTTTTAGGTATGGTGAGATCCATGCATTTGTATATGTGTTTGCACAGTGCATTGGTGTATGATTCAGCGGTCATGCAACTATTCTCCATTTGCATGAGTGCAGTGAAGTTAGCCATCTTTGTTTTTAGGAGCCCAAAGTTAGCTTTGGAAAAGTTTTTCATGGTGGTTACTTTTGTGGGGGGGGGGGGTATGTGGATTTCTAAGCTGATTAGTTTGTAGTCTGATCTAACCAGGGAGGAGTTGACTATTGGTGTAGAGTAATAGGTTCATAGGTTCATAGATTCATAGGTAAGTACTAGGCTAACTGCCCTTGAGAGCCATTTTAAGCTTAGCCAATTATCCCTTGTGAGACTCAAACCCTGTACCTTGTGTTTGTAAGGCAAACACCTTAACCATAAGGCCATCCTCCCAACCCCATGTTAGTAATGGTCGCCCATGTTAGTAATGAACAGGTCAAGGATGTTTCTACCGCTAGTGGGGGTAAGAACGAGCTGGTCCAGGGCATTGGAATTAATGAATTCCAGGAAATGTTGGGCAAGTGTATTGGTACATGAGTAGTTTTCCCAGTTAATGGAGGGGTAGTTGAAGTCGTCCATTATGATAGTGTTAGGTTGGACCCTAATATTCTCCATGGTGCTTAGGAATGTGGAGTGTGATTCTTGGGTCATGGTTGGGGACCTATAGCAGGCTGCGACCTGAATCGCTGTCTTACCCAATGTTAGCTGCACCTGAAGTATTTCTAATGCATAATGTTGGGCTACCAGTCTGGAGGTGTGCGCATCCTTTATGAATATGGAAACACTACAGCCTTTGGAGCTTCAGTCCAAGTTCTTGAGCCGAAAGGTGTGGAATGACTTATAGCCTTGGTATTGCAGGGGTGCTTTCGGATGCCTTGAACCAGGTTTGTGTTACAGCACAAATGTCTATGTTTTCCATTTTAAGGAGTGCTTCGAGCGTGTGCATTTTGAGATTTAGACTTCTAGCGTTGAGCAGCATGACCCTCAGATTGCATTTGTCTGTAGCTGTTACGTGGTAATTCAGTCTTTGGAATATTGCCAGAAAAAGGCACTGTAGGTGTGGTAAGAGCCTTGGCCAGTGTCCAGAAGCCCAGGGTTGACAGATGCAGACCATCTCTGGCAAAGCATTGAGGTCTGTCAGTCATGTTATCCCAGGCAAACAGATACTGGATCCCCTTAGAATGACACCAGAAACTTTGCCAATTGTTGAACTTAATCATTTTTTTCTTGTACTGGGGTATCATTATGGGTGATGGTAGGAGGCTGCGCAGAGCTAGGGTCATACCCGCCTGGGCTACATAATCCAAGAGCTCCTCCATGTCTCTTTTCATGTAGTCCAGGGAGGTACGTCTCAGGTCATTCACACCCACATGTACAATGACAGAGTCATATTTGTACCTGTTGTTGAGGGACTTGAGTGCGTGCGTTATGTGGCAGATCCTGGCACCTGACAGGCAGCTGACTGTTACTTTCTCCTTATTCAACCTGGTGAGTGGGACATCAGTGTGCCTCACTATCGAGTCACCTATGGCTAGCGTGCTGGACATGCTGTTTTGCCTTAGGGGCTTTGGTTGAGTGATACACTGTGTAGGAGAGTTGTGTGTCATGATTAGTGTTGTGTTGTGGAGGTCGAGTAGGTTTCTGCCTTGGAGGTCTCTGCTGTTTGGGTAGATTTTTATTGAGAGCCTCCGCAAAGGTGAGTGTGTGGTTTGTGTTTTTATGTGAAGCCAGTGCTGGTGTGTGTTCTGGAGGGCTATGTGTGTTCCATGTGGTGTGGTGCACGTGTTGACCTTCTCCTCTTGACCAGCTGTTCTGGACACAAGAGAATAATATGCTGATAAATACATCAAAAGCTAAGCATATAAGATTTGGGAGACATAAATGGAAAGGTAAATATTTAATACAGCACACAGTGATTGAAACTGTAGATTCATTTAAGGACCTGGTTATATGGGTAGATCCAGCTTGGAGTTTTTCTGATCATATCAACCAGTTGGCAAGTGATAGTTAGTAAAAAAATTAATAAATTCTAGAAAATCAGAAATGATGAAATCATTGATTGTAACTTACATTAGACCCAAACTTGAGTATGGAATAATAACATGGAAACTTTATAAGAAAACAAACATGAGTAAATTGGAAAGAGTGCAGTGGAAATATACCAAGGGCACCCATGGATATGAAAGTTTGTTATTATGAAAGATTAAAATATCTGAACTTCTGCATTGCCTCATGAAGATATTTAAGAGGAGACCTCATTCAGGAATATAGGGAATTTAGAGACAACTACTTCTGGGAATGTTTGGGGTTATGAAAGAGTAGTAGAGAAGCATCAGAAAACCTGAGTAAGAGATTATATAGGAAAGAAAGATTTACTAACTGGTTCTGTGAGAGAGTACCTGAAGCAAGGAGTTCAGTACCAAGCAAGCACTATTTTAAATATTTTTAAGAACAACTTGAACATGTTTTATGAGAATGACTGTTTCTATATTATCAGACTAGAAAGGCTTTGTTGTGACATTTCTGAAATATTTGTATGCATGTATGTATCCCATCTGCCAGTCACCAGTATGTAGGAGAGTGGCAAAGACTGACTGGCAAAAGTGTTAAGTGCATGGGGTACAAAGTTGGGCAGCAACATCTCCAGACCATATAGTGGCCAGCCAGGAAGAGGCTAACAACTGGTGGCAGCCTCAGTCTACCAAGTGCTGACCTACATGGCACAGGACAGACCATGCCGTATATATCCTGTCTCTGCATTCAAAACTGAATACACACAGGACATACAAGCCCAGTAGTAATACAGCTCCCTTACATATGACAGTCACCATGAGGCGTCAACCAACAGTCAGACATTTGCATGCTCATGATATTACAGGTGTAACTGACATAGGCATGGATAACTGAATAGCCAATGTATGAGTAAGCCACAGCAGGCTGACAAGGGTGTAGTATGCATTAATGGCAGAGAGGACAGATAGGAATATAATGAGAATGAAGCCATCCACATAGGTGCTACATAGACAAAAACACCCATGAGGGTGGTGGCACAACCACTATGAGCCTAGTCACTATTACCATGACACTGTTAGAAATAGTTGGTGAGAAGGTACTGTCACAGGTAGAAAGTATATAACTTATAAGGAAAGCTAAACTGTAAGCAATGGTTCATAGGTGTGTACTAGGCCAGTGGCCCTGGAGGCTTTACAAGCCTAGCCCATAGAAGTACCCTGGCACCATGCCACCATTAGTTCCCATTGCCTCTATCAAGT